>NC_037676.1:113878701-114081072 GCF_003255815.1 Theropithecus gelada
ATATACCCAAAGGATTATAAATTATGCTGCTATAAAGACACATGCACACGTATGTTTATTGCAGCACTATTCACAATAGCAAAGACTTGGAATCAACCCAAATGTCCATCAGTGACAGATTGGATTAAGAAAATGTGGCACATATACACCATGGAATACTATGCAGCCATAAAAAAGGATGAGTTTGTGTCCTTTGTAGGGACATGGATGCAGCTGGAAACCATCATTCTTAGCAAACTATCACAAGAACAGAAAACCAAACACCGCATGTTCTCACTCATAGGTGGGAACTGAACAATGAGATCACTTGGACTCAGGAAGGGGAACATCACACACCGGGGCCTATCATGGGGAGGGGGGAGGGGGGAGGGATTGCATTGGGAGTTATACCTGATGTAAATGACGAGTTGATGGGTGCAGCACACCAACATGGCACAAGTATACATATGTAACAAACCTGCACGTTATGCACATGTACCCTACAACTTAAAGTATAATAATAATAAATAAATTAAAAAAAAAAAAAAACAAAAAAAAAAACTTTTTTGATGGACTTGCCCCTACAGTTTACTATTGAAATTGCTGCACAAAATTCTGGGACAACAATTTTTGTCTATATCGTGACTCCAAAATGCATAAACTTAAAATATAAAGCAAGTATAAGTTTTTTATACTGTAATTAATTGGTTTCAAAAATTTATCTTAGTACCTACAGGATATTTTTAATTAATTGTTTTACTTATATTTTCAAGTCTACAACATATTTATTAATAAAGGTTACCTCAATTTTGTTAATGAAAAGATGCAGGTCGTCATTGTTCTCTTTACCTTGTGTTTTGAAGAGAAGATGCATGGCATATGATTTTGACTCAGAAGTATTTGAATGCTAGGTGGTAATTAAATCATAAAAGTATTTATTGGAAGATTAGTACTGGAAAACTATCTACATTTGTTTTGACTTTCCAGTTCAGATTCTCAAATTTGAGCTAAAACTATAAGATGAACAGCTAGTAAATAATTCTGGTATCTTTGATGATTATCAATATAATTGCAAATTTGAGAAAAATATAGGATAAATTACCAAAAGATATTGATACTGAATCTCTCAAAGAACAAATTATGTTGAAGCAGTATGTCAACTCATTTAAGAAATTTTGTAGTTACCAATTCACTAAGTTGTTCTTTATATCCTGAAAAAAAGGTATATACCTAAGTAAGAAAACCTAGGTTTGGATACTGGGTCCGCATTTTACTATCTTTTTATTGGAGAGTATTAGTCAGGATAAAGGATGTTAACTTTATAAACCTTAATTTCCTCATGTACAATAGTGTATGTTAAAGATAAAGGGAAATAAAATAGGTAAAATACTTTATACAGATCTTGGATGATTGTAAGTTGAATTATTATTAGGTAGTCTTGCTATTGCAGAAGGGAAACACCTTTTTTCCCTTTGCCACTGTTCCTAGAAAACGTTATTTTCTCTATACTACTCTGTTCATTGGACATATACTATTTAAGGAATATCTAAGGAGTTACATGATTGGTGGAAGACAATCACTGATAAAAAATTCTCAACTGGGTGTGGCTACTCTATCCAATACCCTGAGTCTGGCATATTAATTCTCTGATCCTTCCCAGTAAACTAACCTTTTCCTCAGGTGGCATGTTGAAAAGCAAGCAAGCTTATTTGTTTATGAGAGCTTAGCCACAGCCCTCACTTTCATCTTTATCACTGACAAAGGTGATATGAATTTTCAGCTTCTTATCTGCTTTGTTTTAGGTCTCAATTTTCTAAACCACTTTATTGAGGTATGATTGGCCTACGAAAAGCTGTACATATTCAATGTATACATCTCAATGAGCTTGGAGATAAGTATACACCTGTGAAGCCATTACCACAATCAATGCCATAAACATATTCATCACGTTCAAGTGTTTCCTTCTCCTCTCTTTATTTATGACTAGTTTTGGTGATAAGAACACTTGACATAATTTCTACCCTCTTAGCAAATGTTTAAGTATGCAGTACACAATTGTTAACTAAGCACTGTAGTGTGAAGTAGATATCTAGGACTTACTCATTTTGCATAACTGAAACTTTGTAACTTTCGACCAATACCTCTTTATTTCTCCCTCTCCCAAGATCCTGACAACTACCATTCTACCCTCCGCTTCTACAAATATGGCTGCTTTTAATTCCTCACAGAAGTTGTAATCAATTCGTTTAGCACCGCACTTGGATAGAGGGCATTGATTACTGGATCCCATCAAAACCCAGTAAGATTACCTGCCTTCTGGAGTAATTTTGAGGGAAAAGAGATAAGTCACACAAAAGTGTTTAGTACAAGTCATGGTACATATTAATTTAGTTGTTGTAAGTTGCAACATTTCTCAAAACAACTCCAGACATTCTCAAGATCTTACTGAAGTGAAAAGAAAACCAGAAGTTTATATCTTAAATAGAGTTAGATGTATGATGTCAGTAAGAAAATAAAGCAATGATAACATTTTAGTGCTTGAATGAACAAGAATATTCTAAAAAGTAACATTTTCCTGTCTGTTGAATAATATAGAAATATTCAAAAAATCATTTTGATTCCCACCTCATCTATTAAGAATTGAAACATTTCAGGTTATTATCACATATTAAGAGATGAGCCTAAGCATTTAGATACTAAATGGGCACAAATAAAGAGACTGCATTTGAAACAATTTCACAACTCTTTTTACCACAAACTTGGATCTCAAATTAAATCTTTTTTTTTTTTTTTTTTTGAGATGAAGTCTCACTCTGTCGCCCAGGCTGGAGTTCAGTGGTATGATCTAGGCTCACTGCAACCTCTGCCTCTCCGATTTAAGCGATTCTCCTGCCTCAGCATCTTGAGCAGCTGGGATTACAGGCACATGGCACCATGCCCAGCTAACTTTTGTATCTTTAGTAGAGGCAGGGTTTCACCACATTGGCCAGGCTAGAATTGAATCTTTTTAATGTCTCTAGGCCATGATTCAAGAATGAGTCTCATATACATAATGCTGATTCTTAATGTCTTCTAAATTAATAAATATATTAGAACATACTAGCAAAATCATTCAGATCTGATCTGAGACTCTCACAATATGTCTAATTTTATATGAAACACTATGCTCTTTGAAGAGATTTCACATTAATAAACTAACATTTTCATCACACAGATTATTTAAGTAATGTAAAATATTATTATGAGTATATAACAGAAAAACAGAGACTTAGGGAAGAAATCCCCCTAAAATGATGAGGGGTTAATAGGCTTTGACTCTATCCTATTATCAGGTCTCTAACGGGGTGTCCCAAAATTTTTGTCTTTTTAGAATACATTAAAAAAGATAGTATTTGTACAAGACACTGAAGTAAAATGACCAAGGTGTTCCTAAGCCACAAGCTACCAGCACTGACCTGCTACCCCAGCCTCGCCGAAAGAGCAAGGATGTTAATACCCAGACTCAGTAATAAAGCTGGGTAAAATCTAAACAACCATGAGAAAGCTTTGATAGTATTTTTCATGTTTCAATTTTCTGGTGATGTCAAGATATTATTAATTATTCATTGGCATGTATAAATAAATTTCAGTCACCTTAAGAATACTTCACATTATTTTCTGTAAAATATTTTCTGTAAAATTATGTCCTACTTAATAAGTAAACTAATCATATTAAAATGCACGTTCCACCAAGCATTGGATTTTTTTAAACACAAGCGTTAGAATGCATTTTAGATCACGACTATTACTCATTATCATTTTATTAAGATGTTTAATTAAATTTTGAAAATATTTTATTTTTTAGTTGAAAAATAAAATTGTATATAGCTGTGGTAAGCAACATGGTTTTAAAATATGTATTGTTGTGGAACAGCTAACTAGAGCTGATTAACATATGCATTACCCAATACACTTATCATTTTTTTTCTTTTTTGTGGTGAGAACACAAAATATATTCTCTTAGTGATTTTTGAGTATTCAATCTATTGTTATTAAGTATAGTCACCATTAATAAGAACTTGTATTTTGTGATCTATTTCATAATATAGTTTAGTATTATTGCTTATTAAACTATTCCTGATTTTTCACGTGAACACATAGCACTAGAAACACATAACAGAACTAGAGTAATTAAGTATCTCATTGTATGCAGCATGTTAGATATTTAAAACTAGAGACAACATAGCTAACACTTCCTTATGTCAGATACATTATTGCCCTGAGACAAACGTTTAGAAATGGTTCCACATTAAAATGCATAAATTATGTATGTGACTCTCTAAACTTCAATAGACACCATAATACAAAAATGATATTCCAGACCAAATGGTTTGGAAGATGGCAGATTATAAGGTTGTGTATTAGCTATAAAACTATAGAATGTTAATGGATGGTAGAGGTGCTAACTCTAATGAAACATTTGTCAAAATAAATAAATATTCTCTGCCAACATTTAAGCAGGTAATATTTTTATTTTATTACATATACTCAAAGAAAATAATTACATGAATTTTTACTGTTATTTTTGTAAATTATTGCTAAATAAGTAAGAGCATGTATGTGTTATCCTTTATAAACCGATTTAAATCCATCATGCTTTAAAACAGTAATTTAAAGACAATTACAGCGACCATTACTCCAGTTACATATTCAAAGAGACTGAGATTTTATTTTTAAGGAAACTGTATGTGACAATTGCAACCTGGAAGTAACTGTTTCTTTAAGCATATTTTATATACTTAGGTATTTATAAATTAAATGATTAATTTTAAGAACACACTGATATAAATGTGTTTATTATATCCATGTCCATGCTTTCTTTAAAGCAGAAGTGTTGCTCAAAGCCACATCCAATTAGAAAATAAAATATTTGATTAAGTCAGTTTGTGATGTGTTAAACGAGTAAAAAAGAGCAATGAACCCAGAATTTCTAAGATATAATGGCCTGTGTGAGATTTGTCTTTATAGATAAATCAAGATAATTTTGAATGCTAAAGAATATTCAAAGGCAGGCTAATTGTTCATCTGTATTAAAAAATATTGTTTTTGGAGAAGATGGAAGTAAATCTAGAGTAAAATATGGAAAAGAGTTAATGTCCTCTTTGCCTAGCAATTCAGATTTGATCTGTAATCCTTAGTTAATAGCTTCAATATATTTTTCATTATGTTTCACATGTCACGTGTATATTTTTCTAAATATATCCAACAAAGGCTATGAGATCCTAATGTTTAGCAAATACTCTCATTAACATTTCCAAAGCAAAATTGTGTCATTCTTTTCTGCACAATAGTAGCATTATATCTTATTGTGAATCATGTTATGAAGAGTTTAGAAAAGACTTTATGAATCTCTGAAGAAAGATTGAGAAAGATATTATCCACATTCTTTTATTTTATTATACAAGATATGTAATGCTAAAAAGTCCTTAATCCTTTAAATCAAAATATGTCAAAACAAACAAGATTTCAAGTGTTAGAGGAATCATAAATATAAACCCAATCTGTATGCTTAGAGAATGCAGAAATTTCCCCAAGCTATCATATTTTACAGAAATATTACTTTCACCAAATAAAACAGAAGAAACAGTTGTCTACTGACAGTTGCGTTCAGTATATTCCTGCTCTAGTCAGCAGGAATGTTATATGTCCCAGATGCCCATGTAAATCATCAAAACATGTTTTCATTGAGAAGAGAGTGATTAGGGAACTATTTTTGTAAAATAAGTCATGTCCTTATGGGAAGACATCATGAATTAGAAATTTTGTAGTCCAGCGTATGTTTCTTTTTCTTTTACCTTCACTTCAAGTCAGAGATGAATTTGGTTTATTCCAAAATAATAAACATAAGTTCTGAAAAGTCACCTCCCAAACATGCTCTACTATTTTAGATAAAATTGTATTACAGGAAGTCAATGTTCCTATGCACAGAACTGCAATTAAAGGCCTAAGTGGGGTGTTTTCATTTTGGTTTTGCTTTTGCTTTAGTCCAAATCTCTCCCAGCAGTTCTGCGTTGGCTTCATTTTCGGGCTGTTGGTAAGTTGGCTTTAGCAAAACAAGGGTTTAGCACACCTAGAGGAAGAAGTAAGACTATGTCTTGGGGAATTTGAGAGGATCAAGGGAGCTCCCCATCAAATTTCCTCTAATGTTTCATTGGCCAGTAAGGGATGTGTCCACTTCTGAAATGATCCTTGACAAGGTCAATGAGATTACTGTTAGGCCTGATATGAACGTGACTGAGTTTTCAGCTTGCCCTTTAATACAAGACTGAAAGGAGGAGGCTTGGAGACATGAACAGTTTAGGTTCTGTAAGTAACAAAAAAGGATGCTGAGTAGGCAACTAATAGCTTCTATCATTCAATAAAAAACTAAAACTAAAAACATTTACATACAATAATTTCTATAAAACATAATAAAATGTTTCTAAATATATGTTACAATATTATTCATTAAAGCCAATGTTAACTACTTACCACCAATGATTTAGGATCTGAATATCTTTGACAAAATCTTCATATAGGCCAAGAAGATAAGCCATGCTTTACTCACAGAGGCTACCCTTGTGGTACTCTTATCTTTCTTCTAAGTATGAATAAAACAAAATTAATAGTTGTTTTGCCAAAATATCATTCAAATAACTAAACAAAATTAATATTTATTTTGCTAAAATATCATTCAAATAACTATGGCAATCAAGCAACTGTGATTAAGAATTCTTGAAAGTATGTATATGATGTGAGGAATAGAAACGAGGTTAAGTATTTACTTTCGTTGAACTTACAGACTAACATTAGTAATGGCAGTCCCTTGTCACCCATAGGGTGATTTTGAAACCAAGCAGGGAAATTCAGATTTGCTCTAAGAGGTAATTTGAATAGTTGAATAAACTTTATTTGAATACTGAAAATTGAGAAAGAAATTTAAAAGCAAGGATCAAGTAAACAAACAATACAAGGACATGGAAAAACTCTGTGAGTGATTATATTGCGTGCTGCTCTAAAAATTGTAATGAAAAGTTATAGTGTGGTGTATCGAACCTTTAAGAGGTAGACCTTTTATTTTTCCCTAGTCACTCATTAGCTGTGACTTTTTTTTGCAAGTAATATTTCCATCCTCATTATCCAACTGTCTTCTCTGCTTTACGATTCTTTTATTCTCAAGCATGTTTTCAATCAGTATCAATATCTCTTTCAAGCAGTATCAACAAAACTGTCTCTGGTGGTTTTAGGGTGTGCAACCCTTACCATCAGTGTTTTCTCCTAGAAGGAAAAAAAAGATTCAGTTTCTGTCCTCCAGTATTTATACAAATCTCTAAAAAGGATTTTGATGGCTAAACAATATACGCATACCTTTAGCAAGGAAGGTGAGACAAGTTGACATGTGATAAAAAAGACTGTTTACAAAAGGGATTCTAAGCTAATGAAAGTAGATGTCTACTACATGACTTTTAGAAAAAAACAACCAAAAAAGTTTGTTGATAGCAGGTATAAATAATGGAAGAGCTAGAACTGCCCTGAATATTTAGGTTTTTATTGTCATGGGGGGGGGGGAACAACAGAAGTTTCAGTTGACAGAAACTGGAAGATACGTTATCCTTCTTTTATGATCCTAAAGCACTTAACAAAGTGGCTGGCAGATGGCCAAAACTAAGACTTGAGTGAATGAGTGAGTGTATGGATGAGTAAATAGTAAACTTGAAAGGACTATTGGAATACATGCTGTGTGTTAAGTCTCATATTGGCAAATTTTGAAAATACAAGGCATAAAATGACCTGGACTTTTCTCTAAAGATTTGAACCCTATTGGAGAAAATACTATATGCGTGAATATAGTTATGATAAAAATATTATAGATGACTATTATAACTAAAATAAAATATTCCAGGAAATTATTCCAGGAGTAGAAGGAAAGGCAAGATGCTTAATTTCAGGTGGTCTGGAAGAGTTGAACAAAAGTCAGGGATAGCTTTTTAAATGAAAGCATATATACTGTGAGCTTTGATGATGGTTATAGCATTTGTTAAGTGTTAGTAAAGAGACAGTATTAAAGAATAAAATATAAAACATATGACTTAATATGGTTTAAAGTAATTAACATATAATGATATTCTTTTACGTAACATTGAGTCCCTACAATGTTAGCCACACAGTTCTCAGAGCCAGTGTTAAAGGGATGAATCAAATATTTCTTTTTCATTTGACTTACATTTTAGCGAAGAGGACCAAACAAATAGAGAAAGGAGAAAAAGGAGAAAAAGAAAACATCAAGAAATATTAAAACATAATGACTATCTCAATATCCATTATTCTATACAGGTACAACAATAAGATTAAAACTAGTATTTTCCTTGCAGTATGGGTAATCGGTGCCATAAGTATTATCACATAAGTAACATGAACAATACTTTAGCACTTTATGACGAGACTTAATTTAACTGTGGTAATATAAGTCATAGAGCAAATCTAACTGGCCAAAGAAATTTAATTTGACAATTCATCATTCCTCTGTAAATTAGGACATTAAAAATCATGTCAGGAGAACTGACAGAAATAGTTCTTAATTTATGGATGTTTGCTTCATAAAATTTAATTATACATGTTATTGTCAATAAATACCATTTGGGATTTCAGATAAATGATGTCATTAAACTAAATACACTAAGTGAGGCTCTGTAGTGGGCTGATAATATGACAGTTATTTAAATAGCTGTACACATTTATGAAAATTATATGTTATTATTGAAAACTATATCTGTAGTTACATTTATTGTATTAATATAACAAAATATATCATATTGAAGTTATTCATTTGAAACTGTATGATATGAATATTTTAATGAGAAAGGCATGCATTAAGAGAGCTCATCAAATATAATAGCAGAGAGAAATATTTTTTCATCTTTTCAAACAAAAATTGCAATATTGCAATGTCACAATTTAATCATCCTCTTTACTGAAAGTGGTTTATTGGCATTTAAGTGGTTATAGTAAAGTGATTTTACACAGTGTTTTTAATATTGGCTTAAATATAGATATGTTCTCTTTATAATCAGTGTTATGCATTTAATATGAGTTATTATAATAATATAGAACACTTCAGTGATAGATGTAATACATCAATTTGCAAGCTAATTATTTAAAATTTCAAAATAAATACTTTAAAAATAAATCTCAGAATAGTTATAATTTCCATAGTTTCTTCTTTGACATTGATATTGTTAAGTCTGGTAAAATATATGCAAGGCAAGATTTATCAGAAACCAGCTGGGCTCCTTGGGCAATGCTCCACAGTGGCTTCAAGGAACCTTCTGGTTTAATTGGCAGTCTGCTTTTCACAAGACCACTGTGGCTAATTGATGTCCCTGGAGTTGTAATAAAGGAGAGAAATGAGAGAGAAATGGCCCTCTTCCCCACTTTAATTCCTTAATTCCAGAAAATTACTGAAACAAACAAATAACAATACATATAATCTCCAAACTTCATTGTCCTTTATTCCCACTCAATTTGACATTCAGTTTGTAATGTGGATTCTGCTCACAGGGCTTTATGCCCAGTGAAAACTGATTCTGAACAAATATTTTCCTCTTTTAGAAATATGACACTGACATCCTGCTGTAATGGACTGGAATAATTAGTATTCTATACTGAAAGGGAGACGTTGTTACATTATGGAAAGCAATGTGTACTTACTCATTGTCAAGGTTACAGTTATTATTTTACTAGGAACATGGCTTTAGTCTAAATTCCCATACATATTTAAATTATCCACTATATATCTACTGTTTGACTCAGAAGATTAACTTGATCTTTCAAGGCAGCCCTCTTACCTCATTCCATCTTCATCTAAAGAGTTAATGAAGTATCTTCTATAGAAAACATCTATTGATCTATTTTCTAGTTAACGTTTTAGCATTACTTCTAGAATACACTGCCTTTATTGTAATGGGGTGATTTTTTCCTGCTGTATGTGAAAAACAATTAGGCCAAATATGATAAGACTAATTGTATATATGGGAGTGTGTGGACTGTTTTTCTTTGCCATTTCAAATCCATTTCCAATACTTCATCCCGTCAAGAGCTTGGATAGTTAACCCACCTCAGTGGGCAGTTTGCCCATTATTTTCTTGCTGGGTTAGACTAGTGATGAACGCTAACAAAATATCAGGTGATGAAAGACTGATATTCAGCTATCATTCTCTTGACTTCTTCTTCACAGTGTTCTCAATGGCCCATTGTTACACCACCCAAAGCCAGAGATTCTACAACTTGGCTCCCTTTTCTTTCTGGCTTAGTGGTGATCTCTTCTCTTACTCCTTGAGACATAAGAGGGTCAGATGTCCATGTCTCCATGGACAACATTCTTTCTCCAGTATCCCTACACCTTTGCTAAATAGAGATTCTATCAAGTTATTTACCAATAAATTACTATGCGCCATCTCTTTTTCCAAGACCCTGAATAATTTAAAGAACACTTTTTCTTCTGTTATCACTATTCTTATTCTTCTGATTAACTCTGGTGATCTCATTAAGTATCTGTTAATACATATTGGAGTATTACGTGTAGCAAAATGTTGCACGTATTTGCCTTCCATTTTATTATGATGTAAATATTTTGTCAGCAAATATCTTATCTAACTCATTCTACCCTCTTTGAAACACCTAGCAGAGGGATTTGTATGGTAAGAACTCAAGTAATATTTCCTAAGGGGTGAATTATTAATGAGTAAATTAATTATAGGCGGATTTATTTATCTCCTCTTTTCATGCAGAGAAAACAAAATTCTCTTAAATGTATATGTTTATCTCATAGTAAGTTTTATGAGGTGAATAAGCAATTCACTGTTAAAGGAAATAGTTCATTCTTTTCTAATTTGAGTAGTATGGCATTACAAAGTTTGTAAGTGAAAGCTATAGGGTAGAAAGAATGTGGCTTTTGCACTCTTTTTATAAATTTTTATTTAAAAGTAAATTGATTCTTAAAATATTACGTATGAAATGCAATGCAAACACTTATGAAGGAATGTGCATAGTATGTAAAGATTATTTAAACATACACATGAATTTATATCTACATATATGTTTCTTTATATCTATATGAAGACTTTTGCATAATGCTTGGTAAATGGTTAAAAGCTCAAAAAGGCAGATATAAAACGAGCTTTAAGTTGAATCCATTTTGAATTGATATTTTTGTGACATAAGAGTCTAATCTCATTCTTTTGTTAATTGATATTCAAATTTTTCAACACCACTTGTTAAAGAAATACTCCTTTCCTTACCATGTATTGTTGGAATCCTTGTAGAAGATAAATTGACTTTATATGTGAGAGTTTATTTCTTGGTTCTCTATTTTGTTCTATTGGTATATATTTCTACATTTATGCCAGTACCATACTGTTTTAATTACTGTAGCTCTGTAATATATTTGAAATTAGGAAGTATGATGTCTTCAGCTTTGCTTTTCTTTCTCAAGATTGCGTTGACTATTTGGATTCTTTTGTGGTTCCATCTGAATTTATTTTTTTCCTATTCTCCCTAAAAATTCTATTGAGATTTGGATAGAGGTTGTATTGAATTATAGATTGCTTTGGACAGTTTGTATGAAGATTTCAAAAAGATATTTACACTTGCATGTTTCTGAAGCATTATTTACAATGGCAAGATATGGACACAACCTAAATCTCCATATAGAAATGAAGGGATATAGAAAATGCAGTATATACAAATGATGCTACCTTCACTTTAATGAAGGGAGAAATTCTGCCATATTTGATAACATGGATGAACCTGAAAAACATTATGCCAAGTGAAATAAGGGCCATCACAAGGTAAATACTGCACAATTCCACTTATATAAGGTATCTAAAATAGTTAAATTCATAAAAAACATAGAGTATAATGGTGGTTTCCAGGACTGGGTGATAGAGGGAAATGGGGAGTGACTATGAAACAAATTCAAATTTTAATTATGCAAGATAAATAAGTTCTAGAGGTGTGCTGTGTAGCATTGTGCCTGTAGTTAACAATACCACATTTTGCTCTTAGAAATTTGTTAAGAACATACATCTCTTGTTGTGCTCTTACCACAATAAAAATATTAAATTAAAAAAATAAAGACAATGAACCTTTGAAAAATGATTTTATATTGTATATGGTACATTCAGATATATACTATAAGTAAATAAATAAGTGTAACACTAGAATGGTGAATTTCCATTTTCTCATCCCCAAAATGTTATTCTTTCATATTATGTATAAAAAGCAATGCATAGTTACTGTGACACTGGTTCTTAAGGAGAATGTATATGCTTTGTGTATGTGTGTCAGGGTTGGTTTCTAGGAGGCTGTGGTTGGAAAAAAGACTCATTATTTTTTTCCAGATTTCACTTCCTGAAGCAGGTTTTCCATTTTCTTGCATAAGCCTAATTTCTAATTGTAAATGTTGTGCATGTGGATTAAATGAGTGACTTATTATCTCAAATCAATGGTTCTCAAAATTGGTTGATTTCTTCCCAGGAGTCCTTCGGCCATATCTGGAAGCATTTTTGGTTGTCATATTGAGTGGGGAAAGCTACTGTCATCTCGTAGGTAGAGGTCAGGGATACTGCTAAACATCCTACAAGGCACAAGGTAGCTCCACAAGAAAGGATAATCTACCCCAAAATGTCAATAGTGCCAAAGTTTGAAAACTCAGCCTTAAATCTTATGCCTAACTGCCATAACAGCTTAACATGATTGAAGTTAAATACATATTTATGGAATTAGATTAAAAGTTACTATTATGGTCAATCTTTAAAGTGAGAACTGGCGTTATCAAAAAATAATACATTTTTACTCAAAAAAAGACCTTTTTGTCTGATATAAATCTATAAACAGCAACTATTCTATAGTTATATTGTTTTTGTAGCTACTGCCCCTCCATCCTCCTTCATTCTGAGTGTAGTTTTTCAGAATATATATTCACACATGTCCACACAAACACATATACCTACTGGACAAATTTTTCTTTTAAGTCCATGGTTTTATCACAATCATCAAAATGTTGGAATTCTTTCAGTATAGTTCTATTGATTGCAAATTGTAGTAATTTAGTAAATGATAATGGTATCTTCTTAAGTGTTATCAATCATTTTATCAACTTTGTTAATTTGTAATTTAGCTAATATATCCAATTAAATAATAAAATTAAATCATCCATCATGTAACAATTCTTAATCTTGCTTGCTCAAGTATGACATCAGAGAATCAAATAAATTAATAAAATGGCATTGTATAGTGAAGTATTATCTCTCCCAGGCTTTCATATAAAATGTCTTTGTTTATTTTAAAAAAATAACTTTTCTTACTCTGACAGCTAAATTTAATTAAAATTTACAAATACACCCTTGTCTTAAGTCCCCTTTGCTCTCACAACCAATGAAACTTAGAATTACTAAATGAGTTCAACTTGTTTTATAATTCCTTTTGTTGAAAAGATATAAAACCTTTCACACACCATGTCGATGGTGATATCAGAAAATGACTTTTTAGAGATAACATTTACATTTGTAGCTTACAACTGAATAAAAATTAAATATTTTACTGAATTTAAACAACTATACATGTTTAAAAGTTGGCTAGAAGTCAGGCAAATTAAGGAAGATTGTACGATTTGTATAGAATCAATGAGGAGGTAGGGTTTTGACTAGTTTATTAACTGGGCTAATTGTAGATGTTGTGTCAGGTAAGAATGTCCGAGGCCTAACTGCCTGAGAGACAAGGATGTTGGGAAAGAAGCATGCTTACTTTAAAGAACATGAGACAGTAGAGGAATAGAGAAGCTCTATGCACATAATGGCATCTGTCACTCAGATTGACCTACGGTACACGCTTGAAGCAGGCTACACAAGACGGATTTGAGATGCATAATTCTTCACTGAAATCTCTGTAACACAACGTAACCTGAAGGCAGAATGGCTTTGGGGTTACAAAGAATTAGTTTGAATAGTGATTATCTCTTTGGAATTACTTTGAGGCATATTAGAGCATTTAAAGGATGGCATGACTTAAGTACAAAAGTGTAGTAAACACCATTTAGGGTAAGGAAGGAGTGGTCCAGTTTACGAGCATAAAAACCAATACCTAGATAGGAGGAGTGGAAGTGTCTGCACTGTCTTTGCAATTTAGCCTAGGGACATCAATGCTCATTGGAATGGAGCACAGATTTATTAGTTCCAGAGAACACCCAACCAAAAATATTTGCGTAATATTAAGTATTAACAATTTACATTTATTTTGTTTTCTTAATAATAAAAAAAAGTCTACTTTGCTATAGGGATCTTTTATGTGATTCTGAGATTATACATTGTGAGGATCTTTGAATAAAAATGAAATTTAAATTATATACACATGTAAGTGTATGTGTGTATATGCATGTGTATATATTTGTAAATATATGATTTTTATAAGCATTTATTTTATCCTTGAATTATATTTTTTATGTGATGCTGTTTCTCAATATGCATTTTACTGAAGCTAAAGGTTAATTACATATTTACTTTTTCTAAGTTGTGTATGGAAACAATTCAAAATTTAGATTTAATTAATTGTATATATTTATTAGATTTTCTTTGTAAGTAAAACTCTATAAATTAATTAGATAACTTTAAAAGCCACAGGGAAATTTTAAGGATATGCTTTCATCTCTAAAATACTCCGATACCTCTTGACTATCTAATTCCAGTTTTTTTTACTGTAAAAGAGCATTTTTTTTTTTTACTTAAAGAAAACCATGCCATTTACTATTTTGCCCAAATCAAAGGGATGGCTAAATAAACCACTATGGCATCTTGAAAATAAGCATATCTGTATTAAGAAATTATCTTTAAAATAATAAGAATATAAGATGTACTAAGCTATTTTTTAAAGTCATAAAAATTTATATTCAAGATACATTTTCCCTTTTAAAATGAAAACACATTTATTTTGCTATTGAGAATTGTTGTTGTTGTTGTTGTTGTTGTTGTTGTTGTTGTTGAGACGGAGTCTCACTCTGTCGCCCAGGCTGGAGGGCAGTGGCCGGATCTCAGCTCACTGCAAGCTCCGCCTCCCGGATTTACGCCATTCTCCTGCCTCAGCCTCCCGAGTAGCTGGGTCTACAGGCGCCCGCCACCACGCCGGGCTAGTTTTTTTGTATTTTTTTAGTAGAGACAGGGTTTAACCGTGTTAGCAAGGATGGCCTCGATCTCCTGACCTCGTGATCTGCCCATCTCGGCCTCCCAAAGTGCTGGGATTACAGGCTGGAGCCACCGCGCCCGGCAGAAAAATTGTATTTTTAATCTAGATTACCTGTCCTATAGAACGAGAAAGTACCAGTTTAAAAATTGTTAAGATATTCATATTTGGGGTAATTTAAAAAGTAGCTTTATAATATTTTAACTCCAATATCTGTAGAGTATTTTAGAATTCGTAAGAGTCACATATCATGTAATTATATATTCCAAAAAATAAAACAAACTAAAAAGATAGATTTAAAAAACTTATTTTTTGTCATAAGAAAAAATAAAATATTCAGCTCATAAATTTCAAATCATTTTAATAAACAGACTTCCCTAGAAGAGTGGGGATGGCGAGGAAACAACAGAGTGTGCCAAGTCACCCAGATATCAGCAACAACAGGAAGCCATTCTGGTCACCACAGGTCCCAAGGGAATTAGAGGGTAGGTAGTATATTCTTAGACTGGTGAGAAATGGAGCCCTAGAGAAGATTCCTCTTGAGAGCAGATGTGATCATTAAGGGATCGAGTCACTTCCAGAAAAGTGGCTCAAAGAGGGGAAGAAGCGGGAAACAAATACCTAGATATTCTCTCATTTTGCATTCGTAATAAATCTTTTATTTTCACTTGCGTCTGTTTGCTGACTGAAATAAAAACAAAATATCCCAACCTCCCTTGCAATTAGTTTGTCATATAACTCAGCTCTGACCAATGTAGCAAAAGTAGAAGTGATGAGGACAATTTCTGGGATGTGTCCCTAAAGGAAGGAGGCATTACTTCCTTGCTTTCTGGACTATTTCCTGATAGATGTAATGTAGATATTATAACTGCAAATCAAGCAGCTGTCTTAGCAGCAGAGCACTGCGTTGAGGATGGCATTGCTGGTGTCTTCCACTTGCCCTTGCAGATTGATTCTCCATCCTTCTCTGTCTTGTTTAGTGCCCTAGGAGACTACACTGTATGTGTGCCATTAACAGGCTCACTTATGTGCTCATAACCAGGCCTTCTGGTTTCCAGCTGAGTTTAAACAAAGGGAAATCTAGGCAGTAAATTGGAGAAAGAAATGAGAGGAAGCTCAGGTTATTTCCCACTGGCTTCCCCCCAGCTGTGTCACTTTGTGCTAACGGTGTCCTCAATTGAGGGTCACAGCCATTCACAAAGTGGCCTTTACTACAAGGCTCTCTTTTCTTGGGTTTAGGTAACTGTTTTCGCAACTCTGTCCCTTCTGAGCCCAAGGTTACTAATGACTGCTGCTATTGGTCTTGAGTTTTTAGTATATTCCAAACACTCCTTTGAATAATTATTTTATAAATCAACTCTTTTTAAATTATCCTAATTCAATGATCTATATGCTTCCTGTTGAGATTCTAAGAATAGAATGGTAGAACAAAAAATTGGAAGGAACCTAGGCCCCACTGAACACCAGACCCATAATGTATTGTCTGCATATAGATTTATTACATATGACAAAGAAAATCCTCCAAATTTTAGTATCCAGTATAGATTTTGCTTTACTTCATCTCACTGATAAATTAATACTTACTAAGATAGTGACTATCACGACTGCCTCTAATTTTAAGATGGTTCAGCTGAAGTTTGAAAGGAAAATGATTTGCTCAAGAGTATACAGAACAGAGATAGAAATGGGCCTGCAATTAGCTCATTTGATTAAATCATTATTTATGGGGTATATATGGTGATAGACACTCTGTAATATATTACAAATACAGCAAAAAAAAAAAAAAAAATGGCCTCCTGATTTTCCATTTTAAACCTCTTCCTCCACCCACATTGATTCTAGGTGAGATGTTCCACTTGGTAACATTAGGTTAGGAAAATACTGCATTCCAAAGAGCATGCTCACTTCCCATTTTCTGAAAGGGACAATTGCTTGGACCTTCAGCAGAAAGTAGTTTTAAAAGACATTCTACACCATCACTTCATTCAGTACTTCCTAATACCTCCACTGTTAATTGGTTGGTTATTTGCACTTCTCAAATTAATTATTGACACTTAAATTCTTGTCTCAGTGTCTATTTCTGGGGCAACAAAACCTAAGGCATTTGGAAGAATTCTCTTCAATTAATTGAATACAATGAGTAGAACTGGTATTAGTTATACTTGAATGTTTGCTAGCATGCAGACTGAAGCCATTAGGTCCTGGGTTTCCTTGATGGGAGATTTTTTATTATGGCTTCAATCTCCTTATTAGTTATTTATCAGTTTGATTTTCTGTTTCTTCATGTTTCAATCTTTGTAGATTGTATGTGTCCAGGAATTTATCCATTTCTCCTATATTTTAAAATTTGTTGGTGTACAGTTCATTTGTTGGTGTATAGTTGGTGTATAGTCTCTAATGATTATTTGTACTTCTGTGATATCAATTGTTATGCCTTATTTTAAATTTCTGATTGTACGTATTGTGTCATCTCTCTTTTCTTCTTAGTATAGCTAATAGTTTATCAATTGTATTTATCTTTAAAAAAACAACCTTTTGATCTTTTATGTTGTTTTTTAGCCTCAATATCCAAAATATGGAATTAACCTAAATGTCTATCAACAGATAACTGGATAAATAAAATGTGGCATATATACACAATGAACTATTATTCAGCCATAAAAAGGAATGAAATCCTGTCATTTGCAGCAACATGAATGGAACTGGATGTTATTGCTGGCACAGAAAAACAATTATTCCATGTTCTCACTAAAATGTGGGAGCTAATAAACTGGGTCTTGTGAAGATAGAGTAGATAGAGAGTAGATTGGTGGTTACCAGAGGTCAGGAAGATTGGGGGAAGGGGATCAAAAAAGATTTATTTATGGGACAAAAATACATTAGATAGAATAAAATCCGGTGTTTCATATTTCAGTAGGTTGACTATAGTTAATAATAATCTATTATATATTTCAAAATAGCTAGAAGCAAATAATTCTAATGTTCCCAGAAGAACGAAGTGGTAAATATTTAAGGTAATGAATATCCAAACTACCTTAATTTGATCATTACACATTAAAATAATGTATCAAAATATTATATGTACCTCAAAAATGTGTGCCTCTATTATGCATCAATTTTTAAAATCTAAGGCATTATGTCTTATGAATTTTTACATCTACTTCAATGTCTAATTTTCTGTTATTCTTTATTAGTTGTCACACTACTATAAAGGTACCACTTGAGACTGGGTAATTTGTAAACACAAGAGGTTTAATTGACTCACAGTTACACATAACTGAGGAGGCCTAAGGAAATATACAATCATGGCAGAAGGCAAATGGGAAGCAAACACCCTCTTGACAAGGTGGCAGGAGATAGAGAGAACCAAAAGGGAAAATGCCAGGCACTTATCAAACAACCAGATCTCATGAGGACTCTCACTATCACCAGAACAGCATGGGGAAAACTGCCTCCATGATCCAATCACCTCATATCACATTTCTCACTTGACCTGTGGGGACTACAATTTGAGATGAGATTTGGTGGAGACAGAGAGCCAAATCATGTCATTCAGCCCCTGGCTCCTCCCAAATCTCATGTCCTTTTCACATTTCCAAACTTATCATGCCTTCCCACAGCCTCCCAAAATCTTAACTCATTCCAACATTAACTCAAAAGTCGAAGTTCAAGATCTCATCTGAGACAAGGCAAGTGCCTTGTATCTATGAGCCTGTAAAATCAAAAACAATGTAGTTATTTCCAAGATAAAGTGGGGATACAGGCATTGGATAAATGTTACCATTCCAAATGGGAGAAACTGGCCAAAACAAAGGGGCCACAGGCCCCATGCAAGTCTGAAAGCCTACAGGGTGGTTATTAAATCTTAAAGATCCAAAATAATCTTCTTTGACTCCATGTCACACATCCAGGGCATGCTAATGTGAGGAATGAGCTCCTATATTACTCTGTTATCATGCTTCTAATAAAGACGTACCCAAGACTGAGTAATTTATAAAGGAAAGAGGTTTAATTGACTAACAGTTCCACATGGCTGGGGAAGCCTCACAATCATGACTGAATAGCAAGAAATGTCTTACCTGTTGGTAGACAAGACAGAACTTGTGTAAGGAAACTCTCCATTATAAAACCATCAGATCTCATAAGACTTATTCACTATCATGAGAACAGCTTGGGAGAGACCCCACCCCATGATTCAATTACCTCCCACCAGGTCCCTCCCATAATAAGTGGGTATTGTGGGAGCTACAATTCAAGATGAGATTTGGCTGGGGACACAGCCAAACCATATCAGCTCTCAAGGCTTTGGGAAGTTCCTCTCTTGTGGCTCTGCAAGTTACAGCCCCCATGGCTGCTTTCACAGGCTGGCATTGAGTGTTTGCAGCTTTTCCAGGTGCATGGTGCAATCTGTCACTGTATCTACAGTTCTGGAGTGTAGACAACAGTGTCCCTTTTCTCATAGCTCCACTAGGCCATGCCCCAGCAGGGACTCTGTGTGGGGACTCCAACCCCACATTTCCCTTCTGCACTGCCCAAGCAGAGGTTCTCCATGAGGGCTCTGCCCCTGCAGCAGATATCTACCTGGACATCTAGGCATTTCCATACACCCTCTGAAATCTAGGCAGAGGATTCCAAAGCTCCACTCTTCTGTGCACCCGTAGGCCCAACACCACGTGGAAACTGCCAGGGCTTGGGGTTTGCACCCTTTGAAGCAATGGCTTGAGCTGTATGTTGGCCCCTATTAGCCATGGCTGGAGCTGGAGAGCTGTGACATAAAGTATCAAGTGTCAAGGCGGCACAAAGCAGTTAGGCCCTGGGCCTGGCCCATAAAACCATTTTTCCCTCCAAGGCCTCCAGGCCTGTGATGGGAGTTGTTGCCATGAAGGTCTCTTTCCCCATTGTCTTGGCTATTCATATTCAGCCCCTTGTTACTTATGCAAATTTCTGCAGCTGGCTTGAATATTCCCCAGAAAATGAGTTTTTCTTTCCTACCACATTGTCCACTGAAAATTTTCCAAATCTGTATTCTCTGCTTCCCTTTTGGACATAAGTTTCCATTTCAAAACATCTCTTTGTGAGTGCATATAACTGATTGCTTTCATAATAAGCCGGGCCACATCTTGAATGCTTTGCTACTAAGAAACTTCTTTCACTGGATACTCATCTCTCAAGTTCAAAGTTCCAAAGATCCCTAGAGCAGGGCAAAATGCCACCAGTCTCTTTGCTAAAGCATAGCATGAGTGTCCTTTGCTCCAGTTCCCAATAAGTTCCTCATCTCCAACTGAAACCCTCTCAGCCTGGACTTCATTGTCCATAGGCATTTTGGTCAAAATCATTCAACTAGTATCTAGGAAGTTCCAAAGTTCCACATGTCTTCCTGTCTTCTTCTGAGCCCACCAAACTGTTCCAATCTTTGCTTGTTACCCAGTTCCAAAGTTGCTTTCACATTTTCAGGTCATCTTTATAGGAGTACTTCACTCTGCTGATACCAGTTCTCTGTATTAGTCTGTTCTCACATTGCTATAAAGATACTACCTGCAACTGGGTAACTTATGTACAAAAGAGGTTTAATTGACTCACAGTTCCGCATGGCTAAGGCCTCCCCAGGCCTTAGGAAACCTACAATCATGGCAGAAGGTTAAGAAGAAGCAGACACCTTCTTCACAATGCAGAAGGAGAGAGACCTAGCAGGGGAAATGCCAGACACTTACAAAATATCCAGATCTCATGAGAACTCCCCTCAAAACATCATGAGAGAAACCACCCCTATAATCCAATCATCTTCCACCCGGTCCCTCCCTTGACATGTGGAAATTACAATTCAAGATGAGATTTGGGTGGGGACACAGAGCCAAACCATATCATCTTCTATGAAAACTACACTGTCTCAATTATTATAATCTTAAAATAAGCCATGATATATGGCAGAGGAAGTTCAGCTTTTTCTTTATTCAGGATTTTATTGGCTTTTCTTAGCCCATTGCATTTCCATATAAACTTTGCAATCATCTTGTTTATTCTTCCTGCTAAATACTTCCTTATAAATATTTCCTGATATTATGAATGAAATAGTTTTATATCTATGAATTAATTTTGGAGAACTTATTAATATAATATCAAATATTGAATTCATTGAAACCAGGATATAGTATAACCTTCTATTTATTAAGTTAATTAATTTATGCAAATTATATTTTATGATTTATTTGGAAAAGTTCTTGTACATATTTTATTATATGTTTTAATGCTATTTTAAATTGCCCTCTTTTCAAATTGTATTTTTGGTCTGTCACTTATACATAGAAATAAAACTGATATTTCCAAACTGACCTTAACTAATTCATTCACTAATTCTAATAGTTTATTTGTAGTCTCACATAGTATAGGAATGGAAAAGGTACAAAAATATCTCAACAATTCACAATGTAAAAGTTTACACAAACCTATATGAATTATTACTATGTGCCCAGCACCATAATTAATGTCTTGATTTTCTCCTTCTACTCTAGGATTAGCAGTGGCATACTTGTCATTGTTTTAGTGTTCCAAACATCTGTGTTGGCCTGCTCTGTCTGCTCATGTAAACTTCTGTAAGTTATCTCAATCTTATATTGCTTATTACCTTTTCCATTTCTATATGGATAGATACCCTTTATAAATAGAAGCATAGCCTTTTACAAATATAGTCCATCTACTGGTTTTATCTTTGTGCAGTAATCTCATAACTTCACTAACATATTTATCCATTCCATCAGCAAGTATTTCCTGAGTTCCTTTTCTGTGTCAGGTACTTTTCTGGCCACTGGGTTACAGGAGTAAACAAAAATCTATCCTGCTTTTATGGAACTTAATTCTAGTGGACAAAAAATAGATAATAAACTAATTCTCATACTGTCACTAAATCACCACAGTCGACTCAATATATTTCATGCATTGTCAGACTTTCAGCCAATGCCAATCTCACTATATTTAGAGCTCTGACTTGATTCATCCTATGGCTGCCTATGGATAGGCACTGGGTATGCTGTCATACACTTTTGTGTGTGTAAGGCTTGAGCTATTGAACTACTTGAATTAACGGTTTCTATATTTGTTTTCCATAATAAACTGTGAAATGAGCTGCTTCATCGTTCATTTATCACATATTCAAATATTAAAATGAGAATGTATTCTTATGACAGCATTTGTTAATTTTTCTATATGGGAGAATGAACTGTTTCATTACTTATCTTTAGTGGCCTATTTATATAATCAGGTAGTGAAAAAAATAATGTCATAACCAATTGGGTTTATAGGAGAATTCTGGGTTTACATAGTGCAATTAATCAAAGTTATGATGAAACTATGGTATTAATTCTTCTTGATGGAAAGTACTGAAGAATCTTTAAAGGGTGAGAGGTATGGTTTTGTATTTACTTCTAAAGATATGTCTATTAAGCAAAAATTGAGTTGAATTTCCAATTACTTAGTTGGAATAAAAATTAATTTCTAAAGACTCTATTTGTAAACAACTTTTAATGTTAACCACGAAGCATACTAAAATGTTCTTTGAAATATTAGCAGTTATCAAATGTAACTTCTGCATTTTGATAAAAGTTCTAATGTTTAAAAAAATCATTTTAGAAATTCTCCTATTTTCCTGTATTTTAAGTGAGTCTTCAATAATTTACCTGTGCTTTTACAGTTTATAAAGTCTTCGGAAATTGGGTCTGGCTTTTCAAATCAAATTTTGTGAAATGCCAAGTCATAAGGTATAATAGGAACATGAATTATGTGTAAGACTTGAGTAATGCCCATTCAGGTTGATATTTTCTCACTGATGAGGACACCAAAGAAAATTAGGTTCTTTGATTACCCAGTACTATTTATAGTATTCTAAATATATCATCATGTTCTTTAAGGCTATCATGCTTGAAAAATATGCTTAACTCTCTCTCTGGAGAGTTTTCTCATAGCCCTTTCTTTTGCTTTACCTAAAAAGGGTTGGGGACAGGAAAAAAAAAGCCAACAATGAAAAATCTCTACTAAACCTACAAATATATCAGCTTAATGCTGCAGCAGAGATATTTTTTCCGTGGTCTCAGATGTATTTTTCTGTGCATTAGAAAAAAATATTGTTTTATTGGAGAATGGGAATGTTCAGTGTGACTGGAGCTTAGTATCTGTGTAGTAAATGAGAAAGAAGAGGAGCTTGAAGTTCTTAGGGATATAACAATGAGCTTAGAATGTATTCTACAGAAACTAGACACCATTATCATATTAAAAGAATATCAGTCATAATGAATTATTCTAGTTTTATTGAGTTATAGCTGACTTTCAATAAACTACACAAATTTAAAGGGACCAATTTGAGTTTTGGTACATGTATGCACATACCCGAAACTATCATCACAATCAAGATAATGAACATATTATTCGCCCCTAGAAGTTCCATTTTATTCATTTGTAACTTTTTTCTTCCCGCTGTGCCAACCCTAAAAATTTATATGTGTCCTGTCACTACAGTTTCTCTAGAATTTTACATAAAGAGAATCAGGTAGTACACATTTTTTCTTGTCTGGTTTCATTCACTTAGTATAATTATTTTGTTTCATTCAAGTTGTATCTATAAATGCTTTGTGACTTTTAATTGCTAAGTAGTAGTCCATTGTATTTCAGTACTAAAATGTGGTTATCTATTTACCTACTGATGGAAATCCGTGTTATATTTAGTTTTAGTATTACAAGAAGCTGCTATGAACATTTATATATGCACCTTTGTGTGGATATATGCTTTCATTCATCAAAAAAGCTGCAACATGTCTAATGTTACATGCATTCATATACATATATTTACATGCATTCATATATGTATACACATACACGTGTATATATATAGATATATATATTCTGGAGTATATGTATAGATAATATATATATATTCTGGAGTATGTGTGTGTGTATATATATTCTAAAAACCCATGAGAAATGTGCATATATATCACAAATGTACAGAACTAAAAGGAATATTAGAAAAGATCCACTATTATCATGGAACATGATAACACTCCTCTCTCAGTGATAAGACAAGGAGCAATAACTCAATAAGATATAGAAGATTTGAACAATTTTATTAACTAACATAATCCAATACATATAAAGACAACACTATAATTAACAAATTGACTTCTTATATAGAACACTATACCAGAGAACTTCTGAAACAGAGGTAGTGTGTCGTATCGTCTAATAACATAAATGTAAGCATTTGGGAAGGAAATTGGAGAAAGGAGAATGGTCTGGAATGGTCTGGAAGCAGAAGTGACAAATCAGTAACAGAGAACACCTACCCTACCACACACCCTGCCCCAATGATATGAGCAGTGCGAGGGAGTAACTAGTCACCACTGATGAGAGCGACAAGATAAAGGATGTCTTCAGGAAAGGGTCTTCATGACTTAAAATTAGAACTGATCTGTGTTGGGGAGAAGAAGATACACTTGCAGTGGTTTATGGACAGCAGTGATGGAGGTTTTGTCAAGAATATGCAAAAATCCAAACCCTTGTCTTAAAACGTTGGTCAGATTTATTTCCTGGCACTGCCTGGTAAAGCAACTTCCCTATTCTATGCTGCTGCCTTTCTGCGCACCTTCCAATAAACTAACAATCTTTAGTCTATGGGAAACATTTGCTTATTTTTTTTACTAGACTCTATGGACTTTTCTGAAGAGAAGACTCTCAAGAATGAGAAACATTTATCATTGGCAAATATGTTGTGTGTGTGTGTGTGTGTGTGTGTGTGTGTGAGAGAGAGAGAGAGAGAGAGAGAGAGAGAGAGAGACAGAGCGAGAGTATGAAATGTTCTCTGTTCATTTTTGTTGTTGTCTTCAGGATTAACAAAGCATTAACTTAAATTAGCAGATGAGGCTGTTTACAAACTGGGATTTGCATAGTATTTGAGACGCATCTCCTGCCCTACACATGATATTGGAACTGTCTTGAATAACTCCTGTGCTGCTTTAACCACCCACCCTTCACCGTACATGGCACTGTCTCTCCAGGACTTCCCTTAAATATATTTCCATCTTTGTCTCTCTAGCGCCTTTTCAATTGTAAAAGCTCAGGTAACCTTGAATACCTTCGGAAAAGTGGTTCAGGTGCTAAGGTTTAAGGGCTGCCACAGCAATCTGGTTTTATGGATATAAACTGTATTTTATAGTAAAACCACCTTCTATACTACACATACTTTATATCTCATCATGTAATATTCAGTGTTGGAAATTATTGATAAAAAGGGAAACCCATTATTTGAGGAGAAAAAAAAACACATGCTAAAAATAAGTTTAAAAATTTATATAAAAGGTTTGCACATGAACAACTATTTTGTTATTCTTAAAACACCACATGTATTGTACTATTATGAATGATTTATGATTTAGGAGAAGAAATTCTGAAAAAGAGCTAGAGGCTACAGAAAATAATGATTTATTGTGACTATAAATGTGAAGTATAACAAGATAACAATTAGAATAAGTTAATGTAAGGTCCATTCAAGCCTAGTGCAAGTACTGTTCAAATTGCCTCAGTTTTCAGAGCCCTTTTCTTGAGGAAGAAAAAAAAAAAATCCAGAGAAGCAGAAACAGGTGCAGAGTATCACAAAATTAGTTAAATCAGTCTTTAGGCAAAGATTGCCATAGAATTTGGGAGAGGTCTGAATATAAACTAAGCCTGTCATTATATAGAGGAAAGAAGGTTTAAGTGGTTGTTATTATGGGTAGAATTTTGTCCCTGCAAAATTCGTATGTTTAAGTCTTAACCCGCATACCTCAGGATGTGAATGTATTTGGAGAGATGGACTTCACAGAGGAAATTCAGGTAAATTAGATCATATAGGTAGGCCCTACTCTGACATGACTGGTGTCTCTATTAGAAGAGGTTGGAGCACAGACACACAGAGAAAAGACCGTGTGAGAAGACTGGAGGGCAAGGGTCATCTACAAGCCAAAGAGAGATGCCTTAAAAGAAACTAACACTGCCTATACCTTGATCTCAGTTTGTTATCAGACCTCCAAGGCTGTGAGGAAATGAAGTTCTATTGACTAAACCCTCCAGTCTGTGGTACTTTGTTATGGCTGCCCTAGCAAACTGACACAATTAGAATGTATATACCTAGCTTTCCTGAAAGAATCTTCACTAAAATGCCTGCTTGATAATTTTTGTTGTGGAAAGTGTAGTTATGTTTAGGGTAAATGGACCAAGTGTTAATAAATCCTGGTTGCCTCTTCCATTCCAAATGAGAAACTACTTGATGGCTTTGTTTAGTTAGTAGATAGTGGCAACTTAATACATTAATTGCTTTCCCTGCCTCTTGCTGCTACTGAAGACCATTACACCCACTCAAAGAAGAAAAAAATTATAAGATAGTGATTCATTAGTATTCTTGCCTAAAAATGTCTTAATGAGTTTAGGCTAAGTATTAATATGTATAGGGCTGCATGTTACAACAGATTCACCTTTTTTTTTTTTGACTGAACACTTGTGAATGCTTGACAGACACCAGTTACTAGCAAAAAAAAAAAAAAAAAAAAATGGGGGAGAGGAGAAAATTATTGTGATACATGAGGTAATGAAATAACCCAAAGAAAAGATATTACATTGAACATATGATATATATTTTATACACTTATGAAAATGTAACTGTCTATAAAGATACTATGAAGTTAGATCACTATATTTGAAAGTGCTATTTAAAAACAGTGTAAGGCTTAAAAGAAAATTTTACATTATTTGTTCATAAAATTTACGCCATTTATTTCAGAAAAGAAGTGCACATTATAATGAGTTGAAATCAGTGTCAGGGAAAATATGAGAATCTTTTAATTAATTTCATAAAAGATCTGTACTTAACATTGTTAATTGATCTAGTTAACTGACAGCATGTTTATAGTAATTTCAGAATCATTTATGGGGGTAAGTTCAGCACACAGTCAAGATCTCAATTAAGAACATCTTTAAGAAGCTGCAATTTAGAAATAATAAAATGATGAGGACTGCTAATAGATATGGAACCTTGGTGAGGAAAATTATTTTGCAAGCTGATTTGCTTGGTGGTGCTGTTAAGGTGGGGTTCTAAACTGGCATTTTTAGTATGAAGAAAAATGCGCCTGAGAAAAGTGAGATCTTAAGGAAATTAACACTCAAGGCTTCTATCTGACAAGACAGCTTACAATTTTATAAGAGTAATTGTAACCCCTGCTTACTCATATTTTATTGCAGAATTCAAAACTTTATTTTATTGAATACTTAACAGGCTATCCACGTGTTTCCCTTTTGTTCTAGCCGTTGAAATATGAAGATGTGAGAAAACAACCATATTTCAAGAGGAAAAAATTTTAATAAATGATTATTTCTTAGAAAATGCATATTAAATTATCCACATTTTAAATATATTCCAAGGATTTTAAATGAAATATATGTGCATTTTAATAGAGTATATAATAACTTCATAGTAAGGTTTTAATCATTTATAAGATTATATAATAACATTTATTAAGAAAGATTATATAATAACATATATGTAATCTTTCGTTCTTTTTTTTTTTTGAGATGAAGTCTCACTCTGTCACCCTGGCTGGAGTGCAGTGGCATGATCTTGGCTCACTGCTACCTCCGCATCCCAGGTTCGAGCAATTCTTCTGCCTCAGCCTCCTGAGTAGCTGGGAATACAGGTGAGCACCACCACGCCCGGCTAATTTTTAAAAATATTAGTAGAGACAGGGTTTCACCATATTGGCCAGGCTGGTCTTGAACTCCTGACCTCATGATCTGCCCATCTTGGCCTCCCAAAATGCTGGGATTACAGGCATGAGCTACCGTGCCCAGCTATAATCTTTCTTAATAGTTTTACATTTTTTATTTAATACTTTCAAAACCTTATAAATTAACTTTATTGTTAACATCTCATTTTAGAGAAATGGTACCTGAGGCACAGAGAGATTGATTAATTATTCCCTCCTAGGTCACATATTTACATAGTTAGTAAGAGCCAGAGTGAGGAATCAAGCCCAGCTATTCTGAGCCCTTTTGTCTTTTCACTGGGGAAAAAAATGTATATAATCCAACCTAGAACTAATTTAGCAACTAATTTATCAGTACATGGCACGTATGTTATGTTTTTATTTCAGATGAGGGAACACATAATTTGAACATTTCAATACTTAAAACACTGTAACTACATATATTCTATTGACTATACTTTTGAAATGCTATTAACATGTATAATCTCTCATAATTTGATTTCTGTTTTTCTCTGCACATTGTTCTGATCATAAATATAAACTGGAGCCTTTCTATGCATATCTAAGATATAGACCTGTCTCCATTTCAAACATGGACAAGAAATACAGAAGTTAAGCTAAGCAGCTTTCTTAAAAGTTTAATGACCCAGCCTTGTCACTGGACTCCTAACTTGGTTCCAGGTTTTTCTATTCATTTGTATCCAACTGAAAATCATATCACATATTACCACCAAGCTGAATGTTTGTCTTTGTCTCCAGAACTAGTTTTCTGTCCATGAGAATTTGAACCTTATCTTCTTTCTCAATCTTTACAATTACCAAATTTTTATTTCTGTTACCATGTTTTATTAGACAACTCCTTTTCCTGTGTTTCCTTTTATCTAAATCTTTCATGGACTACATTTGACTTGCTTTATTCACTTCCAGAAATTATCTGCGTTACCTATTGTGAAATCTTTCTTGCACTGAATGCCTCCTTCCCTAGCTCAACTATCACATGCTTGTCAAACCTCCATTAATGCAACACTTGGCTCAGTCCCATATATTATTCAAATTTCTTGATGACAGTATTACATGGGCAGCTTTTCAAATTAATGATAGTGTACCAGCTGACAGGTACATCTCCATTATTGACCGAAAGAATGCACATTGTATGGGGATTATGATTATCTTTGTTAATTTGAAGATTGTAAGGTAGAAATCATGGGCTTTATTTGTTTACCATGGTCATAATGCTAACATTCTTATCAAGTAGAGACAGATGAATATGAAAATAAACCTGGTTTAAAATAATAAATTAAGTTAAATTAACCATGAAATATAAACCTTTCAGAAATTTAACACCCTATCAAATGATTACTTAAGGTAAGGCTCATTGAATATTGTTTTCTTCCGTGTGCAGATTAATTTAATTGACCATATCAACAAGATGTTGTTTCATTTTTAATCATCTCATATGTACAGCTTTCTAGGCGTTTGGTATGGTCAATTTGCTTACTTTGCTTATTTTGATTGTTTTAATTAGATAATTATACTACAGCCAATACCACAATGTTATCAACAGAGAATTTGTGAAATAAAATTTCAAAACAAATACACTTTATCATCCCTGGAAAAATATCATCAAATGCTCATAAAAATCTTGCAAAGGCTTTTTTGTTAATGGTTTGTGACTTGCACAGACAGAATTCACTGAAGAGTTCGATGTTTTTCTAGCATATTCAATAAAAGAGAACTATCAGATCAACTGAGAACACAGCTAGTATTACTTCAGTATTAACGAGGTTTTCCGGCTTCCTTTGGTAAACTGCCTTAGTACTCATGCTAATTTTACCATGTTTATATTCATACTTTTCAAAAAGAGTCATATATAAGGAAAATACATATTTAAAATAATAGGTTTAATTCTCCTTGAAAAACAGGGAAGAGACATCCTCCTTCCATTTTAGAACATACACTTTAGAAAACTTGTGATTGTTAATTCTTTCTCTCTCTCTTTGAAATGTATGTAAGTCTTTTAGAAACTAAGGCTCTTGCCAGCTTTCACATCCATGAATGCCTTCCTCAAGAATTTGGGAACCATCTTTTTATAATGTAATCATCATAAAGATAATGCCCCAATCTCCCGTTTTCTCTGAGAGGGCAGGAACCTAACTGGTGCCTCCCTCTTAGTTGCAAAATTACCTCTTGTCTTAAAGATATGAGGAGTTGATTTTTCCGTTGTATAAAGTCAATTAGCTAACACAGATGGCCATTCCAATTACCAAGTAAATTTAGTGTAAACTGCTGTAACAAATGATGCTGTCAAGTCCTCTTATTTGAGGACTAGTTACCTTAGACACAAGTACAGAATGAGTTGTGTCTGCTTGGTTATATAAAAGAGTAAGGTGTTTTTTTTTTTTTTTTTTTTTGTTTTTTTTTTTTTTTTTTTTCCCTGTCTTTTCAATCTCTTAGCAGATTATCTGTGATGGATGACATAATCTGTTTTAGAGCTTTATTCAATAATGAAATGCTTTCATTCTCTTCTACTTTTGTGGAAATTTTCCAGGTTGGGAGATTTTGTTTTCAGTTATGCTTTCCCAAGAAATGAAACTACTACATTATTTTTAACATTTGCAAGCAAAATAAATTAATAGAGTGTAACAAGCAGAAAACCCGTAAGTTAACCAGTGAAATAAAATTGTAATAGATTTTTAAACAATGGTATTATAAATTACATCAAGATATATGCAACTGCCTATTTCATGTTTTGAAGTATCAGAACTTCAAAGAATAAAAACCCATGGATAGACTTTTTTTAAATAGCTTTAAAGTATGGCCTGTCGTCGTTTCCTTCGTTCTTTAATTCTTGCAAATTCAGCATGGTTTTTAGGTTTTTAAATATTTTTCCAAAATACTCAGTTGCATTGATTTCAGAAAACAGTCCTTGACTATAAGCTCATAATTTGAGTGCCTCCCAATTAGAGCTTGTTTGTTTTATAATACAAAGCTTAGATTTTCAAATATACAAGTTTATTGAGAATGGGAGGATGGAGAAATCTGCCATATTTCTAGATAAGTATTTGAATTTCTCATACATTTCTACATTAGTATTTCAAAATTCTCTTTTATAGTATTTCAAAATTCCTTTTTAGCAAAGATTTATATAATAACAAGTTGACATTGCTGAAAAGGTTTATGTGACATCCACATTGTATGAAATACTTAAAATGTTATACACAACCATGTCTTTTAAATCTTTTTAAATTCTGTAATATCCACGTATGTAGTATATATTTATCTACAGTAAAAATGTCATTTAGCAAACGTATACTGAACAGAAGAAAGTACCTTGCTTCATGACTTTAATATTAGTTTTTTACTTAACACATTATGTGCATTTACCGTGTTAAAACTATCCTTTTAAAATGTCATGGTAGTGAGCCAAGATCGGGCCACTGCATTCCACCCCGGGAGACAGAGAAAGACTCCGTCTCAAAAAAAAAAAAAAAAAAAAAGAAAAGTCATGGGAATGATAGCACATGTCTTCCTTTATGGCAATTAAATTCTTATAGTGTGGGCCATTTTGTATGTTTCCAAATTCTTTTTTTACTATCACTGTAATAGACAAACTTAAACATACACTGGAATAACAGACATCACAGAACTCAAAGCTCAGGCACCTCAAATTTCTCTGTTGTGTATTCTTTGAAAAATTACTTTACACATCTGTGACTCAGCCTCTTTAACTGTGAAATGGAAAGAGTAAGACTAACTTACTTCATTACTTTGTAACATTAAATGAGACGATATTCACAAGGCAAGCAGTAAAATCCCAGGAATTTAAGTGTGAATAAATGTCAGGTGCTTTAGTTGCCACAGGTGTCAGTAGTAGAGAATATGTGTTAAATACACCTGGGCCTAAATATACCTTTGGAATGTCACATGCTGCATAGATGCATGAAGAGATTACTATAACATATCTTATGAAGTGAAATAATAGGAAAGTAAACAGATTAGCATCTGAAGATATGGGGAAGAGCTTCTGCTAATTAGAAGAGTCAGAGTCAAAGCTTTTAGATGGAGGTAACCCCTCTGAGTCTTAGAAGATGAATAAAAAGCCCAATAGGAAGATCTGAGGAAACAAGCAAAATATCAACATGAAGAAAGAAAGAGAGGTAAGTCATCACTTTTTTAGGGAGAGCTGATAGTGATGCTGAAAAAATAAAATAAGAATCACAATTTGAAGAATGTATCTAATTATCACATATACAGAGCAATGAACTCATACTCATTCACTTTCCTAGTTATACTCCTAATAACACCTAACCTGAGCTAAGTAGCAAAGTTAACCCCATTCTGCCATCCTCTTATGAAACGTTGTGTGCTGACTGACCATGTTATAGAAACAATAGAAGAAACAGATAAGGAATCACATTCTCTTCCAGAATTACATCTGCTTCTTTGGAGGACCAGCTGGAGAAAAAAAATAAGATTATTATTGCCCACCAGACTAGTTTATTTATCTAGATCTGTGAAGTTGTTTTAGACAAATAGGAGTTTCAGTAGTGGGGAATCACCAACTTTGTCTACAGAAATAAACTCTCTTTCATTGACACCTTCTGACTCTATAAAGTCATCTAACCCTAAGAAATGTGTTTAAATTCATCTAACCCTAGGAAATGTGTTTAATTATCAACTGTGACACCAGAGGCCTGAATTACACACACACACACACACACACACACACACACACACACTTACATCTCTCAATCATTTGTTCCAGTTTATTGCAACAAAAGTGAGAGTTGAGAGAGCAGGTGATGACACCGTAATTTCTGCGTTTAGATGGCAAGACAGACCTTGTCATCTAAAGAAGACCACTTTTTGCAATGTGAATGATGCATTCACTCAATGTGGCATAACGCAAAATATTGAAAAAGAATAAGATTTATTTTTCTGTGCCATGTCAAAAAGTACACTTTACACTGGAGGCTAAGTGACATATTCTAATAGTGCAGCAAGATATATTAGTATTAAGTGTGAATCAGAATTTCAGAATGAATTTTTTAAAAATAGAATCTCACATTTAAGGATGTTGTGTGCTGAAGCTGTCCTTTAGTTACTGTCTACCCATGAGGATAGCAGTGGAAATGGGTCAGACTGTGGAGCTGGACAGGTTAGAGGTATGACTCATAACAACTGAATGGAAATAATATGAAAATATAACAAAATAAATGAATTTTAATCATACCATATAATGTAAAGTATGTAATAACATTCTAATATTACAAAATATTAAATACTATCCCAGCAAGGGTGCTAGAAGTAATGAGTAGACATCCAGGTTTGATGACTTATTGAAAGAGATGCTCGTAAGGCTTACAGTAAAGAGCAAAAGGATACTCCAATGGAAAGAAGAAATGGCTTTCTGGCTGACACTATGAAGACCAACAGGGACACAAGGGAGACTTTGTCAATCATTTATTCAGTCTTTCATTCACTCATTTAATAAGTGATTTTGGCATTCTTGATAATATAATTCTTATTAACATAATTCTATGCTAGTAGTGCTTGCAAGAAAAATTGGTGGACTATAACTAAAAGCTAGATTAGAGTAAGGCAGCATACCAATAAACAGGGCTACATGTTCTTGCCATCCTTTATCCAAGCATTTCATGACAACAAGGAAATGTAGAGATTACATATATGTAAATATCATTGGGGAAATTATTTTATATATAGGATTGTCTTTCTGTCCCATTAATATTTGTGTATCTCAATATTGATTCAGTTTGTATAACACTTAAGAGCTGAGGCATTAGAGTTATGTCTCTGAAATCTAACATAAGCTCACTTTGTCAAGTGTAGGATTGGCCTCTACTTGATATTTCTGTATAGATAGTCATCTTCACTCAAATGTATCTTTTACTAATCTCTTCTTAATGAATAGAATCCTTGCTCAACAAGTTGTACACTATACCATTCTGATTCCCATTCTACGCAATATAGTTTCCACTGGTTTTTCTTTTGATTTTCAATGGGCCTAGACCAGACTAGAACATTTCAGACTTTGGAAGGCAGTATTTGAACACAATTGGAACCTATACTTTGTGATTTAATAGTTATTTGGTCTTAAGCAAGTTACTAAAAATCTCCGTACCTTAGGTTTCTGATCTGTATAGGGTTTACAATATTCTTCTCCCATTAATTTGTTGTGAAGGTTAGCTAAGCAAAGTTTCTCAAGCTTTAGTGGGCATCAGAGTCACCTGCTCATTATAACAGAAATTCCTGGCCTGATCCCAAGAATTCACGATTCTGGATTTGAGCATAAGAATTTGCATTTCTAACAAGTTCTAAGGTGATACTAATGCTGCCAATTTGGAGCCCACTCTGTGGACACTGAGCTAAGGATAAAATATTTAAAGCATTCTAACTAATCCCCACAGAACAGTAAGCACCCAAAGAGTGTCAGTTTTTCTTTTCTTTTTTTTTTTTTTTGTTCTTACCTTTCCAATTTCAGGTTAAATATCAGTTCAACAAGTAGTCTTGTTATAAATCAAACCAGATCAGTCTTCTTTCCACAAGTCCTTGTTACATTTTTGTATTTTAATACTATTTTATATAGTTTTCAAGGTTTTTAATAATTAGATGTAAATTATATATAATTTCTTATTTTATCAGTGAATTATGTCCTATCTCACTTGCTTCATAATGAAAAAGATCTGGGTGTTTGCTTATAATTTTAGGTAAAAAATTAGACACTCTTGTTCCCTGGATCTAACCTTCCTTTAAATTGATGCAAAACTTAGATGCCTATGTCCATATTCACTGAGAAGTGAGATGAGGAGGGTGACTTGATATTTGAAGGCCCATTAATAAATGCCACAAATCTTTGGGAGATTTGGAAGAGGATTCAATACATGTTCCAAAGTTCTCAGCGCATTTGGAAAATTTTGCTCCTGTAAGCCCCAATTTAGGGATTCTGAGTATACATCAGCATATTTACTAACAAATAATTCCTGAGCAAAAAAAATTCCTTATTAGAATGATATTTTATAACTTCATATGTTATATTATTGTCAAATCTTTCTTTTGAGGGAAACAATATCTTGTTTAGAAACTCTAAAGCCTTAGCAAATATAATTAAGATAATGTTATTTTGATTGCTTGTCCACATCTTCCTTTCCACCAATATCATCGTATCATAAACACAATTGATTCTGTATAGTTTGCTTATAAGTGCAGAATTATTAGACTCTTGTGATTTGTCAATATTTTTTTCGCTTTCTAACATTTTCTAAGTTGATATCATCGACTCTCTTAAAAAGAGTTTTATTCCTTTGCAGCCACACAATTACTGCTTCATCCAAAGGTAATTAATTATTTTTTCTGTTGTTGATCAGTTTTCAAGAACTATATTAAATAATACTTGAAATAATAATAATAATACATTTTACAAAAAGGAATCTTTATAAATTGGTTTTTCTTACTCTGTGAAGTCTTATATTTGCTGTCAAATGTTTTGAGCTAGAGATTTCACATCTTTTTTTTTTTGGAATACAAATTTTTGTACATATCACAGTCTTATTGAGGTTTTTCTCATATATACAGATGCATTATTTTATAAATGTCGATGATGAACCACGAGCCAGAAAGGCCTAGGCACTCATGAGTTAAGATTCAATGAGAGTATTAAGAATGGGTTACAGAGAGTATTAAGAATGGCCCAGTTGACTCTGGGCCAGGTGATTTGGAAGAAATCAAAGGAAAGCTGAAAAAACTGTGTAGAGTTGACCACTTCTCTACACAGATGTATGCATTTATGTCTATAATGCAATCTGCATCCTGGAACCAAAATTAATTCTCACTGGTGAGGGACTGGAATGATCCTTGTTCCCAAGTGTTGGTAAACAATGTACTTTTTTTCTAAAAAGTTCTTTTTATTAATGTGGTTAGATCTCCAGTGAACAGTTGCATACATTAAAAATGACAACTTCTGCTCTAATGTTAATGGTTAAGTTTCGTCTTTAACATCAAGTTGCTTAGAAATTATCAGCCTCAGTGTATCACGAGGTCAGGACTTCAAGACCAGCCTAGAAAATATGGTGAAACCCCATATCTACTAAAAATACAAAAATTAGCCAGGTGTGGTTGTGTGCACTTGGAGTTACAGATACTCAGAAGGCTGAGGCAGAGAATTGCTTGAACATGGGAAGTGGAGGTTGCAGTGAGCAAAGATGGCACCACTGCACTCCAGCCTGGGTGACAGAGCAAGACTTTGTGTGCAAAAAAAAAGAAAAGAAAAGAAATTATCTGCCTCATTGTTACAACATGTAAACGTTGAGGAAATTTACATCAAGGAATCTTCACGTCCTCATCAGAGAACTGAGTTTGCAAAGCAGACTGCTACTGTGAAGTCTGGAAAGACAGGCTAATCCAGTGAGTCACCACTAAAATCCAAGACAGAGACCCACTAAAAGATTAAGATTTAGTAATATGATTACAGAACACTTCCTTTCCCACACATCTTACAACACCACCAAAAGGGCTCTAGTATACAAATAGTGGATTACAGCTGAAAAAGCTGCAAAACAGACTCCTTGAGATTATGTGGAAAAGCCCAATGTTAGGAGGGGATGCAAGAATAAGGACACTACAAAATTTTGAAGTCTCTGGCATCTACAGCTGTAGCAAACATTAGATAGAACCAAAATCATACAAAAACATAGATCACAAACATAAACACAGGACTAAAACCTAAAACTTGCAGAATAAAATTGTGATATTTTTGTTAGACAAATATTTTCTTAAAGAAGATATGAAAATCTTAACTACAAGAGGGAAAATTACTAAACTGCATTTTATCAAAGTTAAACCTTTCGTTTGCCAGTTACACATTTTAAGAATTCAAAAGCCAGATCCTAGATTGTTACACGTTTTTGAAATCTGTATTTAACGAAGGGCCTCTATCTAGAATATGACGCTTGTAAAACTATAACAAGACAGACACATAAAAAAAATGAGTGAACATTTTGAGTCAATGTATATCAATGGCCAAGAAGCTCATAAAAAGTTGTTAAACATCTTTGGTCATTTGAGAAATGCAAATTAACACCAGAGTGTGTTATCACCGTATATCCAATAGAATATATACAAATGCTAACTGTTGAGCATATGGTGTATCTAAGACCCTCTTACACTACTAGTATGATTACAAAATTGTTTACTCTTTTTGGAAACAGCTTGCCAAATTCTTAAAAAGTTATGCATACATTTACCATATGATGAAGTCATGCCATTTCTGTTAATTTACCTAAGAAGAGAAAAAAGGATATATCCACACAAAGATTTTATGTGAATGTATATGTCAATAATACTCTGGATAGCCAAGTAGTATAAAGAACTCAATTGTACATCAGCTTGGGGAAAAATAAAATATGGTATATCCCATGCAAAGTAATGCAATAAAAAATGAGCAAAGTAATAATGTGCCAAACAACAGAGATAAAACCCAGAATTGCCATGCTATATAAAAGAAGCCAGAGACAAAACACTATACAAAATTTTAATTCTGTGAAATTGTAGAAAAGGCACAATTAAAACAGCAGAAAGCAGATCAGTAGTGTCCTTAGTCATAGGTTAAGGGTAGAGAACAACTTCAAAAAGGCACAAGGAAATACCTTGGTTTGGTGGAAATATTCTAAAATCTATCTGTGCTTGTTGTGAGAAAGGAAAAAGTAGCCCCTAAAATCCAGGAGCTGGCCCGTTGCTATCAGCTGGGAATTGGTGTTGTTATGAGCTGGCTTGGCATAGAAAGCTAGTTCTTACTGTATTTCTGTTGCAGATAAATTTTTTTCACAGACCATTAACTTTAAATAAGATCCCTTTGTGACCATAATAGATCAAGACAAAAACAAGACCACTCTGTAATCATATCTGAACATATACAAAATATTAACATTGTCGAAGACACAAAAATAACCAAACATTTCCCTGCCTTGACTAACAGGAGTTACTGCTCAATGATGCCCTTATCCTCATTCCTTTTATTCCTCCAGTCAAATATTTCCTTCTGTTATTTTAGGTTAAACGTGCCCAAGAATAAAACTACATCTGCTTCCTGACAGCATCCAATCTAGAACAAAGCCCTGTTTTCTTAAAATCTACACAAAGTAACCTAGTGCAAACCAACTTCTATGATAAGAGCTTTTTGATACTCTGCTACCCAGACATGTCGTAATTCTCCCCACAGCGTGTAAAATCCAACTTGTTCAACTATAGGTGCATTCTTGGTGGTCTTTGGGGTATTGACAGTTGCTCCTTTATAAACTTTTACCAAAACTCAGCTGGCTATAATCTTTAAAATCAAAATTTAAAGTACATAAAGTAGCTCAAGATAGCTTTAAAAAAGCAAATCAACTCATGTCCTTTGAATACATTAGCCAAGGACTCCAAGAAATATTTTGAGGGCACAGTCAACTTCTTAAAATATAAAGCCTAATTGGAATTTGGTTCCCATTAATTTGGCCTACCGTTGGAGGATTCCTCCACTTTGTCCCTAGCTCTCCTATGTCCCAGTGATAATGCAATTGAGACAGCGGGGTGAGAGGGGGTCCCTGGCAAAACTCCAACCAGCCTGTGTCCTGGGGTGGAGCCTTGGAAAGTCTGTGCCCTTTGTGGGTGGGAGGAGCCTGGCCCCTCCTTTTCCTGTGTGAAACCAGGAATTCATACAGCAAGGAGGGAAGTGCTCTAGCAGGAACTCTGGACTTGCTGACAGTCCCTGTTTCTTCCATTTCTTAACAAACAAAACCCTATATTCCTCTCCATTCAAATTGTCTGTGAACCTGAATTTTTGTGGCTGTTGGACAAGGACCCCATCTTTAGCAGAACTAAGGAAAAGTCCTGAAACACAGTTTAATTTTAAAAATACGTCTATAATCTGTCTTCTGCTCTTTGATCATTCTATTCAATCCTTTTCCCTTTCCCTTTATTTGTTCTTCCTTCACATGGGTTTGGTTTGTTGAATTCCATCTCCCCAAATAACACAATACAACATTCTGATAAGCAAAAGCTCTGTTATTGTTTACTTTGATAACTCAAAGACTTTTAGTAGTGTCTCAGAGGGAGACACACAAGATAAGAAGTTTAGGGATTGAAAGTTTATTGTAAGACTTTTAATTCAGGGGCTTGATTAAGACTGAATAAGAATTATCATGTAACAGTTTACTGTTGATGGACACAGCAAGGTGAGAATTTTGAGATTCAAACAGCAGATAATACAAGCCGAAGTTTTCTTTCTATGGAAGAGTTGATCCGTCTTTTAATAAGTGAACAACGAAATTATTTGCCTGGAAAAGTCTCCTGAAATACTGAAGTTATGCTAAAGAAGGTAAAAGAATGAAGTCTTAGTATAGGTAGTATAGTTGTGTATGGGAATAGTTTCAGTTCTCAAAGGTCAAACTGTATATGTGTTGGGGGAATAGAGTGGATAGTTTCTGTTTGCTGATTATAATTGGTATATATTTTTTTCACCATTAGTTTCTCTTTACTACAATCACTGTGTTTATTGAAAACTTACTAATATTTCCTTATAACATCCATGAGCTGGCAATGACTCACTGTGGCTAATTTTTTTTAAATGAAACTCTTCATCTTAACTTTACTGCATATCAGAAACTGACAATAAATTAGACACCATTGAATCCTAATTCCTTAGCTAATGTTTCTATTCTTATCATTTTTGTAAGGGCCACTGCTTCCCCAATATCCCTAATACATCTTTAATAATTGTGTTTATCACCTCTTGTTTCTCTGTAATCTTTTGTCTTTATATACACATTAAGTGTGTTCATTTTCATGATTGAATATGTTTTACATTCAATCTGCAGAAAAATTTTATTTATTTGGAGGATTTCTATTAACATCTTATCCTAGCATAAGTTTTTTTCAAATATTCTTATAAGAAAAGCAGCCTTTACCAGTATAAAAGTCACTTTCAAGTTACACTCCTCTCAAAAAAGATTACATATTGCCTTTCCCCCCCGCCCCCCCAGAAATGCAGTTTAAGATTTTACTACTCAAGCCTCAGTATAATATGATAGCCGGCAGCATTAACTTAACTTGGAAATTTGTTAGAAATGCAGAATGTCAGACTTCGCCCCAGATCTATAGAATCAGAGTCCATATTTTAACATGTCTCTCAGGTAATTTATATGCACATTAAAGCGTAGGAAGCACCAGTTTAAGTTATTTGCAACATCTCTGAGGCAGTCTGCCTAACTGCATTAATAGTGAATTGGAATTAAATCCTCTTTATGAATTAGTAATTTGCTCCAGGCACAATCACTTCTGTGTATGCTTCTGTTCACTTTTCAAAACACAGTGCCCATCTGGAATTTTCACTGTTTCAAACTTAGCAAAGATCTTGTCTACCTGTAGTCACATGAGGTAAGGAAAGGACTTAGGAAGTGCTTCAACTCAGGTGAGCCTTAACTTCAAGGCTATATTCATTTTTCAGAAAAAAATATTTAATTTGACTGACATAAATTCATGATAATGCTAGAAACTCCTGTTATTTTAATTTTAATAAACTTTATTAAATGAGGAACCTCTGTCAGGAAAGATCTTCCTTAAAAAGGGAAATTTCAATTGAGATTTGAAACATAAATATGAATTACTCAGATGAAATAATATGTGAGAGACATGAGAACAGCATATTAGGCATAAAAAGAAGTAGGACAGGAAGTTGTTGAAATGTGAAGACGTGAAAGAACATGTAGTAGAATCTGATACATCCAAAAAGATCTGATAAATATTGGTTGTCTCTTAAAATCATGTGGAATTATTTGCCCTGCATTCTAAGAGAAACACAAGCAATGTCTTCAATTAGAATGCTATTGTGTCAGACCAGAGTAGTGACAATTTTTTTTCTGGAATATTTGGCTTGTAGGTAGAATGAAGAAAAGCCTATAAATTATAGAATTATTTAGAAAGTAGATTCATTAGGACTTTTTGGTTGAAAAATATAAAAAGAGAAGTAAAAGGACATAATAATTGCTGCTACATTTCTAACTTAACATAGAAAGGATGGAGTTGTCCTGCCCTCAACAAGACAACACAGAAGAAAAAAACCAAACTGAAGGAAAAGAGTAAGTTCCGGTTTAGATATTTTGATGTCAAGGTGAATGTAAGACTTTCAGGCAAACTATACTACTTCTCTCTATCTCTCTCTCTCACACACACACACACACACACACACACACACAAACAAATGCATAAAATTTAACAGGTTGCTATTCTGTTGAGAAATAGAATATCATTGGGGAGGATCTTGAATTTTACACAATATTTTGGGGGAGCAGAATGGGGATAGAATGGACAGGTGAGAAATCATAGAAAGAAAGACGGATTGGAAGAGTTTTTAGGCTATCTGGGAATTTGAAGGTTGTAGCTTAAAAAATGTTATCTGAGTATCAGTGCAAAAGAAGAGGAAAAGATCAGATAATATTTACTATTATTAAATGAGGGAGTAAACATGAGTGGAAAAATCCAGGATCGTGCCTGTGGTATGATAGGAACCACCACTATAAATCTTCCATTCTGAGCACCTAAAGTTATGTCTACTTATTTTCTATCCTCAGATAAAGTTAGTAAACATCTGAAAGATTGTGGAGAGGAGGTTGGATGGGTCCTCAAATCTCAATTTTCTATAATTTCGGTTCCAAATAAAACTTGGACTATATTTTAAACCTTCAAGCTAATAACTTACTTAATCATCACATTATGATTATTCATTTTCCACTCACTTTTACCCATTTAATTTACTCCCTTTCCCCTCTATATTTTGATTTATTTATCAACTATCCTCACATTCTTACTTTTTGCTATTACCTTTTAGGATATAAAAAACTCAGATATCCCCTAATACAAAAAGGAATTTCCTATATACATTCAAACAACAGCTACATACTTCTCTCACTCTAAGGTTTGGTGGGTTCAGCTACAACTGGAATTTCTTCCGGTTCAATGTGACTACTCCTCACCACAATTCATAGAATCTCCACATTTCCATGCTTACAACTCTCTCAAAGGTCATAAATTGCGTCCCAATCTTCATATACAATCATGTGAGAACCATTTACTATTTATTTAAAAAAATGGGTAAACACAGAAGGGGTTGCAAGGTCATTTGGCAAAGTAAGATAACTTAAAGATAGGATATGAGACCCCAGAAATATTAAGAAACACATAACAAATCTGATATCTATCTACATCTCATGTAAGTTATTAAAAACAGATCTCCAAAACAGTTCTAGAAATTAATGCTAGGTGAAGCGATTTTGAAGATTTATGTTCCCAATTCTATCGTCATGTGCTAACATGTAAAGAGAATATTCATCATACGAGAAAATGTAGTGCTATGAAAGAACTTTGTGGAATTGTTGCAGACGTATGTCCACGTTTCTTCGTGGTTAGGGTTTTCTGAGCAAATAAACTGAGAGCAGACTGGCAGGGCAACTCCGGAGATTCATACTGAATAGCAACCCTGGGAGAGCAAGAGAGCTTCAGCAAAATTCAGAGTATTCAGTTCCCTTTAGAGCTGTGTGTTCATGTTATGAAGGGAGAGAGAACTCAGAGACATTCCTTTAAATTCCTCTTCTCTCCCCACAGAAGGTTTACTTATCTTAGGGAAATATGGTTTCTCTTCTTTTTTCGGGAGAAGAGAAAGGAAGCTGCAGTCCCTGTATAACTCCTAGATTTTGAATTTGGAATTCCTCTTCTATGGTGCAACAAACTTTCTGCATGCACGGATCCCTGTAGCACTCATCTTACCATTCTGAGGGAAGAAGGATGCACGGGGAATAATGCATGTGGTTGTTTCTGTAAGTATAGTAATCATAGTGTGCCTTTAATTCTGAAATCTTATGTTTGCTATCAGGATAAAATGAATAAGTAAAAATATCAGAAACTTATCAATCTTAAATAATCGGCTGGTCCCTCACTATGCTTCATTGTCCTGAGATGGCAGAGGAGACAGAACACTGAACCTAGTTCTATCTTTTGAGACTTTATTTTCAGCAATTTATATTGATTGGTAGCTGGTGTTTTGCCAGGTCCTGGAATAAGCTAAGCAACTGCGTCACAGGGCAGAATGACTCAGGCTTCTTCAAATAGTGAATTGATCTGCATATAAATATAAAGAAAAATAAAATGAGAGAGGGGGAAACCTATCTTATTGGGTTGTTATGGGTAGATAACCCTCTTTATTGCTATTTATTTTTAACAAACATGTACTTTTTCAAAGCATTTTTACATGCTCTTTTCAAGTATAAATGCATTGAATATGTACAGAAGTTCTATTAAGTTGATTTTTAAAAAATATTATCATTTACAGATAAGAAAATGTACCTTCAGAGGGGTTTACTCTCTCATCCATTACACCATTTTTAAGTGGCAGAGCCATGATTCTAAACCAGGTTTTCTGGCTATAGAATCCACACTTCTCTCTGCTTCAAGATGCTCCCTTGTGGTTGCTTAACTGTATTGTTTTAGAGTCTTGATTTTTATGGGGACTTGCCTACAATTTCAACTAAAAAATTCTATGTATTATTAGTGTGAAGTTTAGTTCTTATACTTAAGAAGGTTAAATTCTGGCTATTAATATTGTTAGAGGTTTTTGTCTCTCTATAAACAATTTAAAGATTGCTATTAAGAGAATATATTAGGCTAAAATACGTTTGTTCCTTATACTTCTTTTTTCATAAAATAAAAAAGTAGCATTTAATGTTGAAAATACCATAAAGCTCAAGAAGAATGAAGGATAAATCTAAGGATACAGAAACCTGTTCAAGAAAAATTATTTTCTGGCCGGGCGCAGTATCTCACACCTGTAATCCCAGCACTTTGGTCAGCCCAGGGGATCAGATCACCTGAGATCAGGAGTTCCAGACCAGCCTGGTTATCATAGTGAAACCCCGTCTCTACTAAAAATACAAAAATTAGCCAGATATGGTGGCACGCGCCTGTAATCCTAGCTACTCAGGAGGCTGAGGCAGGAGAATTGCTTGAACCTGGGGGGCAGAGGTTGCAGTGAACCGAGATCACATCACTGCACTCTAGCCTGGGTGACACAGCAAGACTCCATCTCAAAAAAACAAAACAAAACAAAACAAAACAAAAAAAGAAAAATATTTTCCAATGCATTTACTGTGTTCTGCTCTGTAAATTTCTTAGATTTATTCATCTCAGTTCAGATGTCTTAAATTCCTATTCTATGTCCCAGACTGGTTCAGTTACAGTGACCATTTGCTTTTATTATTATAACTAGGAAACGTTTGAGAGTGTAAGGGTGTATGTTTAACAATCATGCTTTGATAACAAGCATGAACAAGATAATGTTGCTAAATCTGGGAGTCTCTTGGTCAAACTGTGACTTACGGTTAAGCTGGTGAAGTATCCTTGGGTCTGGAGTCTTGGGAGATCTCTGAGTCTTCCAACTGGCCCTAATGATACGATGGAGTAAAAATGTCCACCCGTGATGATGCAGGAATCCTGAAGACATTGAGAGATGATTTTTTAATGTAGAACATGCATTGAAAAACCCATTAGCACTTTTTACATTTTTTCAAGAAAAGGAATTCAGAACTGAAATACCATTTTATGTATTCCAGTGACTTTAGGGCATTATGGTAGAAGTGAATACTGCTTACTTGAAACATGAAACCTTACCAGAAATAAAAAGAGAAATTTCATGGGTAAATTCATCAACAGGAAATCACAACGATAAAGGAGAAAGAGCTTTAAAATATTTATACAAATCTTGACAAAGGTAAAAAGAATAGATAAATCCACAATTACAGGTGGAGATTTCAACACTTATGTTTTAGTAATTGACAGTAGACACAAAATCGAAAAAGATATAAGAGACTTGAACATTGTCCACCAATAACACTTAATTTATATTTACAGAACAACACACACACATACACACAAAGACACTGCAGAGTATACATCTTTTTCAAGTTCAAACAGATATTCACCAAGATAGATTATATATTGGACAGGACTGAAATTATATAGCATATGTTATCTTTCCTCACTGGATTTAAATTGGATATCAGTAATGGAAAGGGATCTGGAATAGTCCAAATGATCGACAATTAAGCAATGGATTTTACATAAATTATGGGTAGAAATTTGAAAATAAGTAAATAAAATACAATATATCAAAATATGTGGGACACAACCAAAGCCATTGTTGGGGAAATTTAGGACCTTTAAATGTTTATATTAGAAAAGAAGAAAAGTTAAAAATCGCTTAACTAAGGTTCTACCTTAAGAAGTTAGAAAAAGGACAGCAACATAAACTCAAAATGAATATATAGTAAGAAATATTTAAAAATAATGTGAAACCAATGAAAATGTAAAAGATAATATAATATCAATGAAACCAAAAGTAGTTTCTTTGAAAAGATCAAGATGATAAATATTTATACCAATCAAGAAGACACAGACATAAATTAACATATTGGAATAAGAGAGGGACATTAATACATATCCTACACCTGGTCCCCAACCCCTGGGCCAAGGACTGGTATTGGTCCATGGCCCATTAGGAACCAGGCCACACAGCACGAGGTGAGCAGCGGGAGAGTGAGCACTTCTGCCTGAGCTCCACCTCCAGTTAGATCAACTGCATCACTAGATTCTCATAGGAAAGTGAATCCTATTGTGAACTGCACATGTGAGGAATGTAGGTTGCATGTTCCTTATAAGAATCTAGTGCTGGCCAGGCGCCGTGGCTCATGCTTGTAATCCCGGAACTTTGGGAGGCTGAGGCGGGTGGATCATGAGGTGGAGAGATCGAGACCATCCTGGCCAACACGATGAAACCCTGTCTCTACTAAAAGTACAAAAATTAGCTGGGAGTGGTGGCACACCCCTGTAGTGTCAGCTACTTGGGAGGCTGAGGCAAGAGAATCGCTTGATCCAGGGAGGCAGAGGTTGTAGTAAGCTGAGATTGCACCGCTGCACTCCAGCCTGGCAACAGAGGGAGATTCTGTTTCAAAAAAAAAAAAAAAGGATCTAATGCTTGATGAGCTGGGGTGAAGCAGTTTTATTCCATCCCAAAACTATCCTCACTCCCCAACTGTGGAAAAATTGTCTTCATGGAAACTGGTCCCTGGTGCCAAAAAGTTTGGGGGACTGCTGTCCTACACAATTTAATAGAAAGAAAAAATTTTATATCAATAAATTCAACAACCGAAGTAAATGTGTCAAATAGTTTAAATAACCTATTTAAATTGAATCAAGAAAAAAGAAAATCTGAATAGCCCCATGCTAAAAGACATTGAATTCAGAATTAAAAATATTCCCACTGTATTTTTCTATCACTGCTGTAACAAATTACTACAAGCTTAGTGGCTTAACACAGCACTCACTTATTATCTGACAGTTCTACAGTTCAGAAGTCCAGGCAGCCTCTGCTTGTACTCTCTTTGGGTCTCACAATACCTAAATCAAGGTGTCAACTAAATTCTTGCCTGGATACTCTGGGGAACACTCAATCGCATTGTGTGTGCATTTAGTTTGTTGGTAGGATTCTGTTCTGTTGCATTGTAGGACTGAAGTTCCTGTTTCCTTGCTAGATGTCAGTGAGAGGTCATTCTCAGCTTTCACAGGTCAGTGAGAGGTCATTCTCACCCACATTCCTTGACTTGTGGTCCCCTCCATCTTCAAAGTCAGCATGGAAATATAAAACCTTCTCATACTTTGAATTTCTCTGACTTCCTTTTATACAGCTGCTTTCTGCTTTTAAAGGTTCACGTGATTATACCAGGCTCACTCTAATAACAAGGTAAACTCTTTAGTCACCTTAATAAGATTTGTGAAGTCCTTTGCGTTATTTAATGTAACATATCCACAGGAGTAACACCAGAGGATAGAGGACACTGTTTTGACTCCCACATCCACCCACAAAAAATTGTAGGTCCAGATGGCTTAAAGACATCTTTATGCTTCCGATATGTGCATTTAGGAAAGGAGCCTCTGATGGGCTCTGATAACCCATGAAAGGGGCACCTAGTGCCCTAAGACAGCCTCTTTAGGTGAGTCAGGCAGAGCATGGAGAAATATAGGTGAAAGGCTTGGCAGGAAAAAAAAAATGCCTAGAGACGTTAGCTGCTCCAAGTGAAGAAGTTTCTTCAATGACAATGTCAGTTAAGATTTGTCCTGAAGGCTATGGAAATCCACCATAGGATACAGACTTTCCAGAGTACTATGGGGTTGCAAAAAAGGAGAAAGTGATGAATCTAGGATAAAGCCAGTGGGATCATTGATAAGATAAATTAATGTATTACTTAAAGATGGGAAAATATTGCCAGATCGAAGTTGGAGAAATAACGGGTTTTTAAGGAGTAGTCTATCTTAGTGAATTATAGAACAAATTAAATAAACTTAGGTTATTTGAACTTAAATGCACCAGATTGCCTTATTCAGACCAAAACATATCCAGTTTGAAGACTGTGATTAAATCACTGCAAATTAAACTTGTTTCAAAAGTGACAATGTAAAGTTCAATACAGAGCCAACCTTCCTATTTTGGAAGCATGACTTCACCACTTAGTATTTCTGATTTTTGTTAGAGAATTGTGGAAATTCCTTTGAGTCTTTTCTTTCATCTATGCAATGAACTAATAACATTAACTATCTTATATGGTTGTGATGAGATTAAATGTGTTAATTCAGGTAAAGTCCTTAGAAAAATACTTGGTAGAGAGTTCCAATAAAGTAATGAGTAAGTGTTGCCATTGTTATTATATCTAACAAGATGTACAAAACTAGTACTTGCCAATAAAAATTAGCATTAAATATAAAAAATTGTTTTCAGTATTTTATTTATAAAGAGGGAGCATGTATTAGGACCTTTTACAGACATATTTCCAAAGAATATTGAAAAATTTTATTGATTTCATTCCATGTTTACCACACAGTTTTCTTATCTTTTTTTCTTTTGGATTTTCTATCTACACTGGTAACAGGAAAAGGTGTGTTTGTTTAGCAAGGATGTGTTATGTTTCCTTGAAAGTAGAAGTGGTAGCATCCCATCAACAAATGTGGTTCCACATAATGTCTACTGTGCTTATTGGGATCAATTTAGTTTCTGTAAATCATAGTGGAATATAGCCTGCTATTTTTTTTTTCTAAAAAGCTTAGAGTTTTAAATTTAACACATAAGTATAAGATCAAATTAATTTAATACTATAGGTGGTATAAGGTAAAGATCGAGGCTAATTTATTTTCCACACAGATTATCAGTTGTTCCAAATCTTTTTGTAAAAAATACTTTATTTCCTATTAAATTACCTTGTATTTTTGTTAAAAATAAACTGACCACAGGTAGGATAATTCTTGTTATTCTTTTTCATTAATCTAAATTTCTATATTATAAAAATAACACTCTGCCTAATTAACTATATCTTTATTTCAGTTTTGAAAGTAGAAGTCCTCCAACCCTGTTTTCCTATTTCTAAAGCTGATTTAGCTTTCTAGATCTTTTACAGTACCATATAAATTTTTGAATCGGCTTGGCAATTCCTAAAAAAGATCCATGTATATCTTTCAGTTTCTCAGTCAAAATTAATATCTATCACTCCTGTAAACTCTGCAGAATTACATTTTTTACCTCTATCATAACACTTAAATTTTTATATAAAGTATGTAGTGTTTCATATTGTTACTGTCTTCTAAACATTGTATTGTATGTAGTTGGCCCCAAAGAAGGGTTATATCAGATCCATCTTCATTAAAATAGTATGAAGCTATTTTTAACAAAGAGAAAAAAGTTTTAGTATATTTCTTAATTTGCTGTGCATTATAATTCTTAAACAATTTTTTTTTAACAATTTGAGACTTTACAATTATTTCAAATATAAGCAAACTAGAGTAATGATAATTTTGGAATATGGTTCTAAAATATATCTAATATATATTTTACATTCTGATTTCACTAATGTAATGCAATGTATTTCCACTGTGATTATTTTAGCCACTTACTAACTGATCTTCAACACAGGCAGTCTCAGTTAGCACTACCACCATCTGTTACTACCACTACCACCTCTCAATCACATCTTTTCACACATTCCCCTTGGCAACACTGTAGACTGACCTGAAGTACTTAACTCATTTTTTTTTTTTTTTTTTTGTCTGCCAGGAAGGCCTCTTTTTAATTTTAAGTATCTCACACACCATCTCTAACAGTCTGAGATTAATTTCCTACAATAATTACAGAGAATAATTTGCAGTCAGGGCCTGCAAAAAAAAAAAAAAAAAAAAGTGTAGTCTAGAAACCAGTTCCAACAACTGTAGTTGTTTCAGAAGGCCTCTGACAGTTCCTAAATGTTCCCGACCTTAATATAATATTTTCCCTTCCAGACACCATGGCAATATGTTTTCTTGAAATGAAACTAGGGACTGAGAAATTAAAAGTAATCCTCATGCTCCTTGATAATGCTCCTCCTCAGGAATAAGATCAAAGTAACACTTGAACAAAAGGGCTGATTCAGTTGACCACAGAGTAACAGTGAGTTCCTCTTTTAGGGATGGATGGGTCCTGATTCTAAACTTGTCCTTTCATTTCTTTACCCAAACACTGCTTTCCTCATTGCTTGCCTCAAAGCTACACCTGGGTAGGAAGTGCACACTTAAAATTCCAGCCTCATTCCTGTCACTCATGAGCTCATATAACCACCCAGAGAACCCCATGAGCTCATATAAACACCCAGAGAACCCCACAAACCTCTCTGTGGGTTTCACAGTCCTGGCCTTCACAGAAATGTACTTTTCCTTACTAGAACATCTCCCTTCCCTTCCTTGCCTATTCCTAAGGGGTACCAAAAGTTTCAAAATTCTTTTTTAAACCTCGTTTCACTGTCTTTACTGTGAAAACTATAGGCCATTGTCATATGCAATTCAACTAACCCTTATGAATCTCCCAAGCTCAATAAGCACATCTTGTCTTCACTTCTTTTCTATACCACAACTATTTTGTCTTCGTTGGTTCCAGCCCCTCGTCTCCTAAATATGCTTAAATGTCTCCTGATTCACACAAATGTTCTCCCTTGATCCTGTATCCAATTTTAGTTTGAAGGCTCTCATTTCCTTCCTAAATAAGGTTATGGAGTGTATATATGTCATTTCTACTTTAACAATTAACATTTACTTCTCATATGTCATGAAATATTTCAAAGAAAAATGGATCTGAATCTAATATAATGTGGCTCCAGATTTAACTCTGACAAATATTATAAAATATTATATCTTTAATAATATATTTTTAATATATATTTTTCAGAAGAAATTTAATATTTATGTATATAAATGACCATAGTTTTCTTCATCTGCAAGATAATCTTCTCTGATCCAAATTTCCTTTTTTCCAATCCAGATATAATCATGGATTTAGTATTTTTTTCTTTGCAATCTATCATTCTATATCTGGTGATATAGAAGCTTTTTGGCCGGGCATGGTGGCTCACTCCTGTAATTGCAGCACTTTGGGAGGCCGAGGCAGGTGGATCACTTGAGGCCAAGAGCTCAAGACCAGCCTGGCCATCATGGCAAACCCCTGTCTCTACCAAAAATATAAAAATTAGTCAAGCATGGTGGTGTGTGCCTGTAGTCCCAGCTACACGAGAGGCTGAGGCACAAGCATATCTTGAACCTGGGAGGCAGAGGTTGCAGTGAGCCGAGATCATGCCATTACATTCCAGCTTGGGTGACAGAGCAAGACTCTGCCTCAAAAACAGAGCTAAACACAAAAATCAAAAAACAAAAAACGAAAGATGAACTGTTCAACAACTGTTTCAATAGAGTTACTATAACACCAAAACCAAACTATAAAAGATAGTAAAAGGAAATACATTATAGAATATTACTTATAAAAAAGTTTTTGAACATCTGAAAATGCTAGCAAATTTATTTGATTTTTAAATGTTTTATATAAAATAGCTATTTACATAAACTATATGCAATATATTTGTTTTTAAATCACTTCTTAATCCTTAAATTCTTCACAAATTTATACTTTTTCTTTAATATTATTTTAAACATATATATATTATTGTGGAAACATATTTGTTCATTTTGATTGCTACAATTTAGTACATGCATTAGTAAACTAATTGTATTTATCTTTTCCACTAGTGAGATGCAGTTGGATTACTTCTATCCCTTTGTACTACCAACCATACTGTATCTAACTCATTTTTACATTCTTTATAGGGTATGCCGTATTAAAATGTATTAGATATTTCTAAATTGCTACTCATAGTGTCTGTACCTATATTCACACATAAGAAAATGGGAATACTGAAGATGATCCTGGAATTATGTAAGTTAAAATGTGTCTCTTACCGATAAATTCTAAGAAACCTATATTGACCTTTTATTTCAGATTTCTCTCAAGTGTACTTTATCCATCAAGAAGGTTTAAATTATTTTGAAATATTTATGTAATTATCAAAGAATAACTGTTATCGGTTTGAGACATTACATGTTATTAGGTAGGTTATTGTAATAACTATTACTATAATTAATATAGGTGAGTTTGTTTTGTCAAAACTCTTAAAATGAGATCTAGAATTAGAAGTGACTTTTTCCTTACATCTTGGGCAGCACCCACAGAAAACAATAAAGCAGGAGAGAAAAGAGGATGGCAGTTTACTCAGGAAACATAGGTTGTGCAAAGCTTTGCAACGATACTCTCAGTTCAGAGCAATGAAGAACAGAATGCTGTCTTCCCATAATGATGGCATTCAATTAGCACTAGACTTACAAGACTACACAAAATTTCTCAAGAACCAGTAAGGATCAGACAGAGCCAATGACAATACTGAAGAAGCTGGCCAGTGGAGAATGAAAACTCAATTACACAAATTACCTTGTTGAACCAGTGCCAGAAATAAAATGTGATGAAGGACAAACTCATTAATTATAAGTGTGAACCAGACAAAACTGAGAATAAGGTGGGAATTCCTTCATAATCTGTCCCTACTTACTTGCACCAGAAACATTAATGTTCTAAGGGGCAAAAGAGTGGTAGAAAGCTCATGAGCACTGAGATTATTCTTGTTAATTCATCTGAATGAGACCTTAAAATACAAAATAACTTGAATTACAGAAAATGTTGAAAAGTTGTATTTCTTGCACATCTAAGATTGAGAGGAGGATATATGTGTGAATTGTCATGAAAGGCCGTCTTCAGGGTGTCATCACAATCAATTTGTAGATTAAGCTCAGCTGATATAATGTTCCTACCTGACTCTTTGAAAACTGAACAGGAGTGAGTACTATGATCTCTAGAAAAACAACAGTTAAGATTCTAGCTTGGCCATCTCCATTATCAGTGTCCTTGATTTCTGCTAACCTTCACGTTTTCTATACATGACATGATCTTTCCAGTCTCCTTGGAAAAATTGCTCTTCACTTAAATTAGTTTGAATCCATTTATTTTGCTTTTCACCAAGAGCTGAAATTTTCTAAACCTGCACACACTTATGAAGTCCCTAGAGATTACATGTTACTTGTGTTCCTTAGCCTTCATTCCTTGTCCTTTCTTATCTCGTTTACTCTTCTCTGCATCTCTTCTGTTTAAGAGAGCCAAAACCAATTTTTATGTGTGGAAAAAGGGAAAAAAATATGTGTCCTAACTGTTGACTTCTGTTTCTAGCTACAGTGAAATTTATTGTTATGACAAGAACTCTCCCACTTAGAAGAATTATGAAGGCTGGGAGGCTGAGACGGGCGGATCACGAGGTCAGGAGATCGAGACCATCCTGGCTAACACGGTGAAACCCCGTCTCTACTAAAAAATACAAAAAACTAGCCGGGCGAAGTAGCGGGCGCCTGTGGTCCCAGCTACTCGGGAGGCTGAGGCAGGAGAATGGTGTGAACCCGGGAGGCGGAGCTTGCAGTGAGCTGAGATCCGGCCACCGCACTCCAGCCTGGGCGACAGAGCCAGACTCAGTCTCAAAAAAAAAAAAAAAAAAAAAATAAGAAAATAAGTCTTTGATAATGACAGACAACAAATAGGTTGCTTGGACTTCAGAATTGTATTCTATTAAACCTTCTAAACTGAACTTACTACCCCAGACCTTGCCTCAATCCACATGTGATAGTAGGGTAAGATTTATTCAATTCACCAAGTCAGCTAAGATCAGGTTAACTGTTGCCTTCTCAGAGTGTCCCACTATCAAGACATCCGAGGTAATCACATCTCTCCTGCAACAAAGATTTACAAATATAGTAAGAATGGTATAAGAACAAACATGTGTCCTTACAATGCTCTTATTATAAATTAAGACAAACATTCTCACTTTTTTCACAAAATCACCTAGTCAATAAGTGCAGTGTTAATAATGGTTTTTCTAGATATCTCTAAACCACATACTATTTGGTCATGAGGTTCATCAAATGCATAGTGTTCACAGTAAGTCATGTTTCTGTACTTTTTAACCCATATTCTGATAATAGATTCCCACTGGTCACTTCAGAACACTTTTTTAGTGCCAATAGATAAAAATACACTAAGATTACACTAAAAGTCCTGGTACATCTCCTAAATAGTCTCCTAAAGACTAGCTTGCTGTATCTCTCGGCCATTTTCTTATTTTTAAAAATGAATTAATAATCTTATTTTAGAACATCCCACAACAATAGTCTTTATGGACGTTTTATCAAATCAAAATAAATATCTAGGAATTCTGATGGCAGCATAGATATAAAAGGAACTTGGAAGTTGTCAGACCTGTACTTAAACAAACAAAAAAAAAAAAACGGAAAACCAGTTATTTTACTTGGAACCATTAGTGAACTGAAGTAGCATAGTAAACTTCCACTCTGAAATCTTGGAGACAGATGAATGCACAGATTCACAGCTGAGCTCTACTAACCTAGGACAGAGGTTAGAGACATAACGTGGTAGGAACACTTGTTTGGTAATTTTGATATGTTGCTGGAGGCTGAGTGTAGACACACGTGATAATGGAATAACACCAGGGAGAAACAGTCTCAGGAACACGCCCATACTTTCCTGGATATTAATTCCAGGAACTCTACCCAATTCTTATTTCTCATGGTGAAGATTCTAGGAATGTTCCCTTAGGACACCAACAATGAAAGCAGAAGATAACCCACTGTGAAATATGCTCAGAGCATTTTCCAAGACAAAGCTTACTCTCTAGGGAAAAACATTTTCCAGAGCCTATTCCACCTAGAAGAAGTGCATTGCTCCTCCTCTACCCCAATCTAGCTTTCCTGTCGGAAAAGAAAATACCACTGAAGAAACACTTATGAAGGTCAAAGCCTAGACACATACCCCACTGAAGGTCTAAGATTTAATCATGAGACTGTAAAATGCTTTCTTTCTCCTACATGTTATCAAAACACCAACAAACATCCAATAGAAGAACAATGGGTTGCAGCTAAAGAGCTACAAGCTGCAGATGTTCTCTAAGGAAGAATACATTAAAAAGTACAAATCCAAGAGTGGAGGCAAATAAGAATGCTAGAGGAATTTGAAACCTAAGACATCTGCAGATACAATAAACATTAAGCACAGCACAGTTCCTACACAAAGTAGCATAAACTCTCAAATTAAAGGCTGATTTACCTCATTTCCAATTGCGAGATACACTATGTTCAGTTTTTAAACAAAAAATTACAAAGCATGCCAAAAAGCAAGAAACAAAGCAATCTGGAGAGACAAAATAAGTATCATAGTCAGGATGAAGTACAATGCAGATCTTAGAATTATTAGACAGGGAATTAAAATTAACCATGATTAATATATTTAGAGTTCTAATGGACAAAGTACAGAATATGCAAGAATAGATAGTAATTTAAGCAGAAAGATGGAAATTCTAAGAGATAATCCAAAATAAATGCTGGAAATAAAACACTCTAACATAAATTAAAATATATATTTCATGGGTTCATATGTATACTACACATAGCTTGAAATAATTAGTGAGCTTGAAGACAAACCAAAAAAATTCCAAATTGAAATGCAAAGAGGGAGAAAAAAAATGCAACAAATAGAAAAGTTACATAGCATGTAAAGTCTAAATACATCAATAATTACTTCAAATGTGAATGGTCTAAATACACCACTTAATAGAGAAAGATCATAACATAGATAAAATAAAACAAGGTCCAACTATACATTTTCTATAAGAATATACTTCAGGAAGACTCAGATAGGTTAATAGTAAAAAATGGAAAAAAAAAATGCCATGCTGAGATTGATCAAGAGAAAGCTAGAATAGATATATTAATTTCAGGCAAATTCAACTTCAGAAAAAGGAAGATTATGAGGAAAATCAAGGGTATTGCATACTGATAAAGGGGAAAATTCTCCAAAAGGACATAATTCTAATGTGTGTTCACCTAATAACAGAGCATCAAAATACATGAAGCAAAACCTCACGAAGCTGTAAGAATAAAGACATAAATAGATTATTACAGTTAGAGACTTCTTCCCCATCTTTTTTTTTTTTTTGAGACGGAGTCTCGTTCTGTCGCCCAGGCTGGATTGCAGTGGCGCCATCTCCACTCACTGCAAGCTCCACCTCCCGGGTTCAGGCCATTCTCCTGCCTCAGCCTCCTGCAAAGCTGGGACTACAGGCGCCCGCCACCGCGCCCGGCTAATTTTTGTATTTTTTTTAGTAGAGACGGGGTTTCACCGTGTTAGCCAGGATGGTCTCGATCTCCTGACCTCGTGATCCACCTGTCTCAGCCTCCCGAAGTGCTGGGATTACAGGGGTGAGCCACCGCGCCCAGCCACTTCTTCCCCATCTTATATTAATTGAAAGATCAAGCATGTAGACAATACAGCACCATCAATTAACTTGTTATAATTGATATTTATGTCTAAATCTATCAAACAAATTCTTCTCAAGCTCAAATGGTACGATCACGAAGGGAGACCACATTATGACCCATAACATATTTGAAAAAATTCTAAGGAATAGAAATTGTACAAAGTATGTTCTCATATCACAAAGGAATTAAACTAGACATTAAAAACAGAGCGACAGCTAGAAAATTCCACACAAAGGAAATATGTACTTCTAAGTAGCACATGGACAAAAAGTTCTAAAGAAAAATTAAAAATTATTCTGAACTAAGTGAAAATGAAAATATAACATTAAAATTTCAGGGATGCCATAAAAGCAGTGTGTAGAGGAAATTTTCTAAGTGTGTTAAGTGCATACAAACAAAAGAAAAATCTAAACTCAATAACCTATTTTTACCTTAGGAAACTAGAGAAAAAATGATATATTTACATCTAAGTAGGATAAAGAAAAGAAATAGTTAATATTAGAGCAGCAAACAATGAAATTAAAAGTAAAAAAATAGAGAAAATCAATGAAACCAAATTTCATGCAAGGAGAAATAGACAATCTATTAAAAATCAATAGCTTATAACTTTTCACAAAAGACAGCATTCAGGCAAGATGATTTCACTGGTGAATTCTACCAAACATTTAAGAAAGAAATGATGCTAAATCTCCAAAATATTTCCCAGAAAATAAAAGCAGAGAGGACACGTTCTAATTTATTTAAGGAATACAATCAGAGAAAGACACTATAAGGGTGGGATATTTCTCATGAACATAGATAGCAAAATCCTCAACAAAATATTAGGAAATTGAACCTAACCATGTATAAAAAGAATTTATACACCACAATCAAGTAGCATTTATGTCAGTGACCAGAGCCTGAGATAATATTCTAAAATCAGTTAGTATAATCCATCATATCAATAGGCTAAAAAAGAAAAATCATACTACTGCTTCTATTACACAGAAAAAGCATTTGACAAAATGCAACACCACCATTTATGATAAAAACTCTCAATGAACTAGAAATGTTTAAAAAAAAGTCAGCTTACTAAACACTGCACGTTCTCACTCATAAGTGGGAGTCGAGCAATGAGAACACATGGACACAGGGAAGGGAATATCAAACACTCGGGTCTGTCGGGGGGTCAGAGGCAAGGGGAGGGACAGCATTAGGAGAAATACCTAATGTAGATGACAGGTTGATGAGTGCAGCAAACCACCATGGCAAGTGTATACCTGTGCAACAAACCTGCACGTTCTGCACATGTACCCCAGAACTTAAATTATGATAATAATAAAAAAAGAAAGAAAAATGATACAATAAATTTGGAAGAAAATTTGGCAATTTCTTACAAAACTAAAGACAGTCTTAACATACAATTCAACAGTCTTGCTCCTAGGTATTTACACAACTGACTAGAAAACTTATGACCACACAAAAACCTACACGTGAATGTTCATAGCATCTCTACTCATAACCACCAACAAACTGGAAGCAACAAAGATATCTTTCAATAAATGCATTTTTAACAAACTGGTACATTCATACAACATAATATTATTCAGCAATAAAAATAAATAAGTTATCAAGCCACACAAATATATATAAATTTCTTATAAATATTGCTATGTTTTAAAAGAAGCCAGCCAAGAAAGGCTATGTATTATATAATCCCAATTATATGATATTCCTAAAAAAGCAATACTGTAGAGATGGTAAAATGATCAAGCTTTGAGAGAGAGAATTGCATAATTGAAGAACAGGAGATTCTAAGGATGGTGAAACTATTCTGTAGAATACTTCACTGGTTGATATACGACATTATTGGGCATTTGTCAAAACCAATAAACCTTTATAGCAAAAAAAAGTGAACATCAATTAATACAAATTTAAAAAATTATTTAAAAGGTCAGGGTACCCAAGATAGAATGTATAACATGAGGATAACAATCTAACAGTATTATAAGCATGTAAAACAAGGTCACTGAAGGGGAAGGGGGTATGGATAGGCTAACCTAAGTAACTTTGGAAATGAATGAATTCTCTAAAATGAAATGTGAAAGAAGTTGCACATAAGCACCACATTCTAGTTTGTAAAGTTGTTTCCCACAGATTAACAATTCTGATGGACCACAAATTTCTTTCTACTGTATATGTGTACTGGAATTAAACAAGTAAGTGGCTGTTGAATGGGGAATGCAACAGATAACTCAAACTGTTGAAGTGTAGGGGGGAGTTATGGTTAAGCAAGAGAAAGAAAGTGAAATGATCCATATGGCAATGTATTAGAGTTGGAAGTAGCACTATGAACTCATACAGATTTTTACATATAGAAATAACTATAGATAAGTGGATGTTTAAGGGTTATTACACAAACATATATTTCCTTGCTCTATTAGCTGAGAGTGCTTAAAAGCACTAATACTACAGTAGCAATGAGTATTAATACATCTACTACCTACGACCCAGATCTTGTTGATAATACTATGTTACAATAAGAGGAACCAGGACTATTGAAGAAATGACTGATTGTATGACTAGGGCAGAAAATATACAAGATAAACCTGATGCATATTAAGACCAGAAAATAATAAAGTGCTTATGAAAACAAAACAAAACATGCAATAAAACACACAACTATGAGTTTATTTCAAAGGACACAGAAGTCAACTAAAAAAGCTTCCAATAGCCAAAGCAATTTATCTTTAAAAACAGTATTGGATTGATGGGCATTTGGGTTGGTTCCAAGTCTTTGCTATTGTGAATAGTGCTGCAATAAACATACATGTGTATGTGTCTTTATATTAGAATGATTTACAATCTTTTGGGCATATACCCAGTAAAGAGATTGCTGGGTCAAATGGTATTTCTGGTTCTAGATCCTTGAGGAATCGCCACACTGTGTTCCACATGGTTGAACTAATTCCCATTCCCACTAACAGTGTAAAAGTGTTCCTATTTCTCCACATCCTCTCCGGCATATGTTGTTTCCTGGATAAAGAAAATGGGGCACATATACGACATGGAATGCTATGCAGCCATAAAAAAGGATGAGTTCATGTCCTTTGCAGGGACATGGATGAAACTGGAAACCATCATTCTCAACAAACTAACACAGGAACAGAAAATGAAACACCGCATGTTCTCACTCATAAGTGGGAGTTGAACAAGGAGAACACATGGTCACAGAAAGGGGACTATCACACACCAGGGCCTGTCAGAGGATAGGGGGAATAGGGGAGGGATAGCATAAGGAGAAATACCTAACGTGGATGACGGGTTGATGGATGCAGCAAACCACCATGGCACGTGTATACCTATGTAACAAGTCTGCATGTTCTGCACATGTATCCCAGAGCCTAAAGTATAATAAAAAATGAAATAGTATTGGATTATAATTCTAGCTATAAGATAAATAAATATGATTCTATTTGATGCAAATTTATAATTGAATAAATAAATACATGGTATAAAATAGAAATTTTTCATATAGAAGAATTATTATTTTTGTAGCTACTCTACCCTCAAGGAGGTAGATCAAAACTCTATTTTTTGTGTAGACCGTAAACAGTGACTTCTTCTAATGAGTGTATTTATTCTAAAGATTATATTCTAAAATAGTTACTTTATAGTGAAGAAACGTCATTCATGTGATCAAGATTAGCATCAATAGTGATGTCAAATTGTTACTATGTACCTTTGATCTGATGAAATAAAATGAAACTATACCTTTATGGTCTTTTTCTCCAGAAGATATAACCCCAGTCTGATCATGAGGCACATCCCAGTTGGGGAAATTTAAAAATACACCTGACTATTAGTCCAAACTACCTCACCAAATTATCAATGTCATGAAAAACAAAGAACACGTTCAAGAATTCTCACAGTCAAGAGGAATCTAAGGAGATATGACTATTAAATATAATGTGGCATCCTGAAAGAGAAAAAGCACATTAGGTAAAAACTAAGAAAATTTGAATAACCTATGGTTTTTAGTTAATAATAATGTATCAATATTGATCCATTAATTCTAACAAATATAACATTCTAATGCTGGATGTTAGTAATAGTGATATGGGAGTGGGGCAGGGAAGTGCTGGGAGGAGAAAGGCAGGGTCCCTGGCGAGGGCTCCACCCTGGGACCTGTGCCCATGGACCTAGGTGAGGACAGGTACTCCTGTTTTTATGCACAAATGTTGCATTTTCCAAGACCACTCTGGCCTTCCATGCCCCCATCTAGTGCCTACAAAAACCCCAAGACTCTAGTGGACATAGACATGAGTGACTGGACATTGAGAGGAACACATGGACAAAAGAATATACCAACAGACTCTGGTAGGCCATCGATGATGAAATGACCTGGATGCCTAAGATAATTCAGTTGAGGGCAGTTGGAGGAAAACTTAGCTGCTGAGTGGCAGAACTCCAGGGGAAGACCACCTTCCCACTCCATTCTCCTTCTGGCTCCCCATCCATCTACTGAGAGCTACTTCCACCACTCAATAAAACTTTGCACTCATTCTCCAAGCCCACATATGATCCAATTTTTCCAGGACACTAGGGCAAGAACCCTGGGATATAGAAAGGCCTCTGTCCTTGTGATAAGGCAGAGGGTCTACTTGAGCTGATTAACACAAACCGCCTGCGGACAGCTAAGCTGAAAGAACACACTGTAACAGATGCCCATTGGGGCTTTGGAAGCTATAAACCCTCAACCCTAGGTGCTGCGGTGGGGTCGGAACCCACCTTCCCACGACCTGCCCGTCTGCATGCTCTCCCTAGGGGTTTGAGCAGCCGGACTCCAGAGAAGTGAGCCATACCCCCATTGCACACCCTGTAAGGAGGATAAGGGAAAACTCCCATTTCAATAGGAGGAACTGGTATGAGATATGTCAACTCCCTGTAATGTCTGCATATTTTACATATTGGAAGATGGTTCAAATGCTAAAGTTCTTGATACTGTCTAATTCTACCCTCTCTATTGGACAGCCCACATCAGCGAGAGAAATGAGGAGGGTAGAAAGAACTATTTGTGATGAGGTTGCCGAAATAATTCTCAATCCAGTCAAAGTGAGGCTGTGCATAAGATAGTAAATTTTAGATTACCCCAGGCATTAGTTTCTACAACATCGATCCAATGATTATAGTAGGGAAAACACATAGACATGGATGTACATTTTGTTAACCACACTAACATGATCAGATCAGTAAAAAATGCAATAGGCTAGTGAAACCTGGAAGCTCTTGGAAACAAAGACCCAAGATTATATAATATTATTTTCTTAGTTTCTTTGATATCTGGCAAAAAGACCTAACAATTTCCTACCCCAGATATTTGAAAAAATGGAGCAAACTCCAGAATGATCGTGTTTACTACATGTATAAGAACAATTTTCACCCTAACCATACCATGGAGATTCCATTTTCATAAGGCAGGACAGATGCCAAGATAACGCCAAACGGGGTAGTCCTAGTAAAAGCTTCTCCTAGATACTAATTTTACTTGACAGTATGTGTTGTTTCCTTTCAAATCTGTGGTTTAAGGACCAAAAAGCACCCCACTGTTTTTCTTCTTTTTTTTTCTTTAAAAAATTATATTTTAATAAAACCATTATAAGAACCATTTCAATGATTTGAAATAGTATAATGTCTCTGAAAGTTACAGCAGCAAAAGTGTACATCTGGAAGTGACTATAATATAATAAAATCAACCTACACTAAATACACAAAATGTAAGAAGAGTACAAACACGGCATTATTTATAGATGATTAAAAAAGAAAGTTTAAACATTACAAAGTTAAGCTTTTGTATAACACATGAGTTTTGACCTGCTGTGCTTAAACCACTTCAGCTCTCTGTTTTACTTCTTTACTCTTCTTCGTTTATATTTCTTTACAATATTCCCATCTCCTCAGGATTCAGAGTCAGAGTCAACTACAGTGATGTGCCACATGACAACGTTTTGGTGAATGACAGACTGTATATATGATAGAGGCCCCATAAGATTGTAATACCATATTTTCATTGTATCTTTTCTACGTTTAGATACACAAAAACTTACCATAGGGTTACCATTACCTGCAGTATTCAGTACAGTAATATGCTGTACGATTTTTTAGCCTAGAAGCAATAGAGTATACCATACAGCCTATGTGTGTGGTAGGCTATACCACCTAGGTTTGTGTAAGTGCACTCTATGATGTTCACACAATGACAAAATAGCCCAAAAGCATATTTCTCAGAAGAATCCCTGCTGTGAAGCAACACATGACTGTATTTAATATTTCCTACTTCCCTTTGAATGTGTCTTGGTGGGGAAGAGAAACAGAACTACAAGGGACTCAGACATACTGTAATGGAGTTTTCAGACACGAATTTCAAAGCAATTATGTTTAATATTTGAGAAAATAAAAGATAAGAAAAAGAATTCTGTTAGTAATACATATGCAGGGAATATATATTTGCAACACGTGTAAATGATAGACTCCTACAAATAATAAGGAAAAAAAATCAGACAACCCAATAGGAAAAAAAAAAAAAAAAATGGCATGGGACTCGAATAGCAATTTCACATAGTATTATATCCAAAAGTCATTAATTTGTGAGAAAGTACTCAGCTTCATTAGTCATCCGGGAAATGCACATTAAAACAGCAATTAGCTACCTCTAAATGCATACCAGAATGTCACAAATTGAAGAGTGATAATACCAAATGACAGTAGGAAGTGGAACAGTGGGAATTCTCTTGCAATGCTGATGGGAGCATACATTTTTATATACAACAAACTTAGGAAAAAACTTTGGCAGTTTTTTCCATGGTTAAAAAATATGCACACAAAGTACACCTAACAATCTTACTTCCAAGTATATGCCCCCCTAATTTTTATGTATATGTTCAAATGTTTTGTTGAACAAGATTCATAGCAGGCTATTTCTCAAAGCCAAACCTGGAAATACTCCAAATAGCCAGGAACAGTGAAACTGATCAATAATTTGGAATCTTAACACAACAAACTTCCCAGCAATAAAATATAAAAACTATAGCTCCAAACAGGAACTTGGATATAACTCACAAATAAAACTGTACATAAGAACTTTGAATCTTTTATTTGCTAAATCCACAATGTCTACATATGTCAAAGCATCAAGCTGTATATGAAAAATACATATAATTTTTCTTACATAAAATAAATAAATACATTAGGGAAAAAAGCCAGATACAAAAAGATACATAATAAAGATTTAATGTATATGAAGTTCAAAAGCAGACATACAGCATAATGAATTATGACTTTCTGAACGAGAGAAGGGGTAGTAAATGGGAATTAATAGGATGAAGACTTCTGTGGCATTGGTAGTGTTCTAGTCATTAATGCGAGTACCGGTTACATATATTTGTTCATGCTGTGGTCATTCTTTCAATTGATAATTATTATTGGTGCATGTCTATGTATTTGTGTTAAACCTGAATAAAAATTCTACAACGTGACTCTTGCTTACTGAAAAATATATGAAAATAAGGCTGCAAGATATTATATACAAAAGAAAGTATGCCATTTACCAAATATTACTCTTCATACTATTGTTATTACTTTTGCACAAAACTAAAACATAAGTATGTATCTAGAACTCTAGCATTTTACTGATTTCTATCTACCTCATACTTTCTAAGGAGAGTGTAGCATTCCATTCTATAGATTATTTCATATTTTTTCTATTACAATTCTCAAAGAGTATGCTGGCATCTCCACTTTTGTATTCATGTAAAATAGGATAGATTCTGAATAAATGAATAAATAAAAATGATGCCAATTTAATAGATATTGCCAACAAACTAACATTAAAATGCTTTCTGTTTCTCTATACCCTACTAAGACTTTATAAATAAAAGACAAAAATATATGGCCTTGATCCCAGTGTATCTCAGGAAATGAAAAGGAGTCAAAGGATGAGAGGAATCTTTCTTTGACACAACATTGAGAGTATACAGGTTTTTTTTGTTGGGTTTTTTTTTTTTTTTTCTTTTCTTTTCTTTTTTTTTTTTTTTTAGTGTGCTGCTGTTGCTACAACAGAGAAGGTCCCTCCCTGGGGCAATTTTTCCTAAATTGTAAAGTTTAGAAAGAAAGAATATGATTGCCCTAGTGTGTTTCTGTCTTTTTGGCCTTAAAAAAAAAAAAAAAAAAAAAAAAAAATCAGTTATCTCTAGCCAGATGAGTTCTTTTAGAAAATCCATGGTTAGATGCCCACTTCAGTGTGCATAAGGACATTTCCATAAAAGACCAAAGCAAGAATGGTGAATTTGGCTGCCTCCCCAAACAAGGACCTTGTGGTGAGTGTTCTTAGTCATTTTAATCTTCATCATTTTGTAGGTGAAAAAATAGCTATTTTTCAATTGTGATTCGTTAAATCTGAAAATTTGAGCATTAGACACATGTATTTTTCTTTTCACTGAAATACCAAATGTCTCTTTTCTGTTTCAATTTAGTTATTTTTTACATTTTTGAAAAATATGCTTATGTTGAAATATTAGAGGAATGTTTGTCTTTTACATAAGGACTAAATTTTCTCAGTCTGAAATTTGAATGGCCATTTTTTAATGGCACTTCTTTGCTCATGGAAAAGTTTATATTGTCTGTAACCAAATAAATCAATCTTTCTTTTTGCTTTTTGGACTTCTTACTTCAAGAATATAAATTCTATACTATTAACATAAAATACATTTTCTTTTTTATCTAATAACTATGGTTATTTTCCGCAAAATTTTTTTTTAACTTTTTATCTGGGAAATAACTCTTTATTCTTTAAACTTTTTTTTTTTTTTTTATAAGCAGCTTTTGCTCTCTTTATTTTTCTTTCCATCTCATGCTACTTTTATATAAAATATTGCTGTATTGACTTGCACTTACCTTTCTTGGTTATAACTTGTTTATTTGCTTTCTTCCTGTCTGATTTCCTAGAAAGTATCTAACACAGGAATATAGAAGATCTAATACGTGCTGAATTAAAGACTTGCCCTCAAAAAACACACTTTAATTAACTGTCAGGATTGAAACCTTACAACTTTTGTAGGATATTGGCAACCTAGTTAAAACATCTTCCCAATATCTCTCAGAATGTATAGATACCTCTCTCCTGAATTTCTCTAGCATATTGTTTTTACCTCTATTACTATAATTACCAAATTTTGGTATTTTAACTCTATGTACATAATTTGTTTTCCTTTAGCCTTCTATTTTTAAATTGCCTGAAACATATTTACCATTAAAAGGAGAATTTTATTTGAAATGTTACAAGTAATATGAGTATATCAAAGCAGTGATATTAGAAATACACTCTTTTGAAAGTTTCAACCTAAGATCTCCATCCAGCATGGCAGATAAGCCCCCATAACTTATAATCACTGTATGATTTATAAAATTTGAAGTACCTTTCTTCTTTCCTTTCAATTTTCGTTTGACTGAAATGGCCTTTTCACCTTGGACATTTGAACAAGCTTACTGCTCTTTCAGTTGACACTAACTGATAACAACTGAACACTGCAACCTCTTAAATGCTGATCAGTGACCTGCCTCCTATTATCCTTGATCAATGTTGACAGCCTTATACTACCCTTAAGCACTTTCCATTTCTTGTTTCTTCTAGGGAGGGGTCCAGTTCATTTTACGACATCCACTAATAAACTGATGATTCCCTCCTCACCACCTTGAAATGTATTTACCAGAGCCCAGGGAATGGGTTACAAGCAGGTTGGAAATCAGGGCCTGAAGACAGGTTTTCCTAATGCTTTATAACTCTTCTTCAACACTCCAAACTTTTTTTATTTCACTAGGCTGTTGCACATTTTGGAGGGCAGGTGACGGTGGGGGCAAATAAAGGAAAATGTCTTCATCCTCACAAAGCTCCTCCTCAGGGGCTAGACTGGACTAGATTGGGCAGTGGGTCAGATTACTCCTAAGGTTCAACAACTATTTCAGTAAAATAAGCAAATGTGCTAATTCTAGCCCTTTGGTTTGGTTTCAGCCACTTTGGAATCATGAGACTTTTATCCTTTCCTAACCTTAACTATGTTTTTCCCCATGCCCAGGACCAGCTGGTGAAGCCCTAAAAGCCCAAGAGCCTCTTGTCTATTTCCACAGTCCCTCCCCTCACAGAGCCGTTCATCACTTCCACTAAATCATTCCCTCTTGGCAGACTTAGCTCTGCACACACAAATGTATTTTCTTCATTGCAACCCTAAACTGCAGGGCTTGTTTCCCAGGCTTTTGCAGTTTCCCTGAATGCTGGGGCTGAGCTATACTAACCCCAACTGTACCTCACTTTCTTCAGGCTGGACAAAACATCTATGCCTCATGTTTTCCCTTTACTCCTTTATCTATCCACAATCTCTCTTTGAGCGCTCCATCATTCTTCTTCTAAAAGTCTTCAAAGTCATTCATATTTAAAAATGTCCTAATGATCTTGCAATCCAACACAATGGAAACCTGTTTTCTCTGTCATTTTATTCTTAAACAAGTTTAACAAATATACAGTCACTGTCTTTTTTTTATTCATTGTGTTTATTACTGTTTAATGAGAAATAGCTCAATAGTAAGACAAAGTACCAGACCATGGTTCAGCACTAATGAGTGTTCAAATATTGCCATATTTTCTTCTTAGCTTTTAAAATGAAGTTAAAACTACATATAATAACCTACTGCAACAACTCTCTGTAATCCGATTTCCCTCCTTTCTAGTCTAGAGATAAATACTATGAATATAGTAGATATTTTCATAGTAATGCATACTTAATTCAAGTGCATATTTATATACTCATAAATTATTTACCATAGTGTTTCGTAGTTTAAAATTGTATAAATAGTATTTGTTTCTTTCCATGTCTGGCTGTTTTCTCTCAATATGATTTTTTTTTTTTGAGACGGAGTTTCACTCTTGTTGCCCAGGCTGGAGTGCAATGGCACGATCTTGGCTCACTGCAACCTCCGCCTCGTGGGTTCAAGCAATTCTCCTGCCTCAGCCTCCTGAGTAGCTAGGATTACAGGCATGCACCACCATGCCTGGTTAATTTTGTACTTTTTTAGTAGAGGCAGGGTTTCTCCACGTTGGTCAGGCTGGTCTCGAACTCCCAACCTCAGCTGATCTGCCCGCCTCGACTTCCCAAAGTGCTGGGACTGCAGGCAGGAGCCACTGCACCTGGCCTCAATATGATGTTTTTGAGGCTTATCAACATTGGTACATATAGCTCAAGTTAATTTATTTTATTGTATACATGTAATATTTTATGGCATAAATATACCACAGTTTACTCATCAATTCTTCACCTGACAAAACTTAAATTGCTCTTTGTGTTTTTGTTATTACAAACAACGGTTCAGTCTGAATGCTTATTCTGTCTTTTTACGCATCTGTTTGAGAGATTCTCTGCTATATTTCCCTAGAACTGGGATTCCCAAGTCATAGTGCATAGTTATTTTATCAAAAATGTATATTATCAAATGACTTTCTAAATGTTAGTTGTAATTTGCATTTCACCAGCATTGACTGCATCTTCAGGATAATGTATATCATTACTAAGACTAAATAGTGTTGGGATCTCTAGTATTTGATGATTTAATGAGTGTGAAATACATTGCTTTCATTTTAGTTTGCATATTCCATGTCACTGTGGTAATTGAGCATTCTTTTAAATTTTATAGTCCATAGAGTTGGCTTCTGTTATTAATTTACAGTTTCAAACTCTTTATCATGTTCTTAACCATTCTAACTTTTCTTGTTACTGATTTTAGATGACATTTCTTTCTCCTTCCTGGTTTATACATCTATATCCTGCCATTTCTTTCTCCTTCCTGGTTTATGATTACATTTGTATATAATTTGATTGTTATGCAAATATTTAGATATAAATGTTACTTTTTTTTTTTTAATTTCTTCTTTTCTGCAGATTTTCTTTTTTCCCTGAGAATAATTCAGTTACACCTTGTGGAATTCACTGTGGTTGTGAATTATCTCTGAAGTCTTGCTCTCTTTTTTTTTTTTTTTTTTTTTTTTTTGAGACAGAGTTTTGCTCTTGTCACCCAGGCCTCAGTGCAATGGCATGATCTCAGCTCACTACAGCCTCCACCTCCTGGTTTCAAGCAATTCTCCTGCCTCAGGCTCCTGAGTAGCTGGGAATACAGGTATGCACCACCATGCCTGGTTAATTTTTGTATTTTAAGTAGAGACAGGGTTTCACCATATTGGCTAGCCATGGGGAGAAAGAATGGAACGAAATGGGGAAATATGGGTGGAGATTGGGTCAGTGAAAAAGAAGAAAGAAAGTGGGTAATTCTATAGAGTAATTTTGGTCTGTGAGATCAAATTCTAGAAGGAGTTGGGTGTATGTATACATGGACATCCAGGGTGGAATATGCATTGTAGACCCAATTCTCACCTCTTCCTAATCACAGGAATATCTGCGAGAGTGGTTAAAAAGATTGTGTCAGCACACAGGTGTGCATGCTATTAGAGAAGCACTGCTCTTCACCGGGTTTTCTGAAGACATTAAACCTCAGTAGAGTCATGTTTGGGATAACTAAAGACCCTGTCTGTACTTAATAAATTCTCAATTCCATACTGTGCTTGATATATCAGAGTGTTTGGATTGCATTAGTGAAATCAAAAGATAAGCTTTTATTTTTTCTACAATTTTGATTAGAATTTAAAAACAAAATACTATATATGTTGAAAAATTTTGTCATAATTTTTGACATATATACTTTAAGAATTCAGATATCTTTGCTTTGCTTCACAGAAAGTATGAAGGATAAAAAATAGAATATTTCCATTCCGGTAATCTTAATATTATGAGTAAGAAAATCACTGCTTTAAAATCAATATACAAATTTACTTACAGAAAACAAACTGGAAGATTATTTTTTAGAAAATGCAAGGATCATATGTAAACATTCAAAAGTTAGGAAGAAACACAAGAGAAAAAATTCACAGAGACTACAGTAAAACATTCACAACAGAGAAAGGCTGGCCAACAAGGATATAGACAAGTGAAAACTTACACATAATCAGATAAAGTTAAACAATGAGATTCAACATTAACACCATCAAGTTAGCCAAAATAAGAAAGCCAAGTAATTACCATATCAAGAATATTGGAAATAAGAATGCCAGAGTTCTCATGAACTGCTGAAGTATAAATTTAAAAAACTATTCTGGAAGGCATCTAAATGTATTTTGTGAAATTGTGTATATTCTATGACAAACACTTATCTAAGTACATAAAGCCTGAGAAAAGGTTGGCATATTTTATTTTTATTTTATTTTATTTTTATTGAGACGGAGTCTTCCTCTGTCGCTCAGGCTGGAGTGCAGTGGCACTATCTCGGCTCACTGCAACCTCCTTCTCCCAGTTTCAAGCGATTCTCCTACTTCAGCCTCCCTAGTAGCTGAAATTACAGGTGCATGACACCATGCACATTTTCATAAGGAATCTTATATTTTTCCTTGCAGATTCCTTATGAACCTAAAACTGAAGACAAATTAGTTGTCTATTTTTAGGAGGAAAGGTATTAAAATGTGGCAAATAAACACAGTGAGTTACTGTGAACTTGCCAGTCTCCACAAATACAGGATCCACCAATTTCTTTTTCTTTTTTGTTTTTTTTGTTTTTTTTTTTTGAGACGGGGTCTCACTCTGTTGCCCAGGCTGGAGTGCAGTGGCCCGATCTTGGCTCACTGCCAGCTTCGCCTCCCAGGTTCACGCCATTCTCCTGCCTCTGCCTCCCGAGTAGCTGGGACTACAGGCGCCTGCCACCATGCCCGACTAATTGTTCGTATTTTTCGTAGAGACAGGGTTTCACCGTGTTAGCCAGGATGGTGTCGATCTCCTGACCTCGTGATCCACCCTCCTCGGCCTCCCAAAGTGCTCGGATTACAGGTGTGAGCCACTGTGCCCGGCCACGTGGACCAATTTCTTAAATAAATTCCTTAAAATAAACCTCGGTGTCTCTCTCTCTCTGTCTCTGTCTCTGTCTCTCATACAAAATCTGAAGGGTAGGCTAGTAGGTTGTGAAGAACTGATGTTGGAATTCAATATAGAAGACAGTCTGGAAGCAGAATTCCCTCTTCCTCAAGAGACCTCGCACTGTTTACTCGTAAGGCCTTCAACTGATTGAATGAGGCCCAACCATATGATGAATGGCAATATACTTTACTCAGTCTACTAATTTACATGTTAATCTCATCTGAGAAAATAGCAAAATCCAAACTGGTGTTTGAACAAATATCTTGGTACTATGATCTAGCCAAGTTGACACATAAAATTAACCATCACAGTATTACCACAGGAAAATGGTTGTGCAGCTAGCCTGAAAACAGACAATCCTGAGACTCCAAGAAACAACTTCAAAAATCCCTATTTATTAATGCTATGTATACTTGGATGTTGACACACAGTGCTGAAATCTCCATCCCTTTAATTACAAGCTTAAAGAGGAAGAAATAAGCAGGATCCACAATTTCGGTTTCACTGTGAATGTGCCAAAATACATTATTCTGAACTTTGCATACTGATAATTTTTGACAATCCATAAACTCTTATTCCTCACTTCGAATCTTTTCTCTCTGCTTAATGACTATATCCCATTTTTAAAAACTTATCTCACTGCATTTTTGCATCTGTTACTCTTCGTCTCTTTGTCTACTTTATACTATTCTTCTTAGCTAATAAAAATGATTTCTAAAGTTCCTCACCCGAAATAAGACTTTTCTATTACTCTACATAACCCACCCAATACCACTTTCTTTCTAATTTTCCTCTCAACTACCAGAATAAAATTATCTACATAGTTTGTCTTCATTTCATGACTATTCATCCATCCTCAGCCTACTATAACGTTTGGCTGCTGTCCTTATCCCTCCTTCCGTTGAATTAGCTCCCACAAAGAGCATCAAAATACCGGGATTACCAAGCTTAATGGCTCTGGTGGAACCATTTACACTGTAGCTAACTAAAATAAAATCTTCATGTCAGAAATAGAAATGACCTTAGTGGCCTTCACTATGACATTCATAGATGTAAAGTGGAGGCTCAGAGATATTTGAATTCAAACATTATGAATTTCATTTTCATGATTCATTAAATCTTGAAGAGCTAGATGCTGGAGTGAAGGAATATTGCAGATTTAGTTTAAGTCCCTATAGGTACTGATTATATTTTAGCTAAGGAAGAAAATATCCAGTAAGAGATCAGAGTAAATCAGATGCAGCAGCAGAGAGAAAGGCACACTAAATTATTTCTACTTTCTTTGACCTCCCGGATTCAACTCTATTCCACTGATTGATTAGCAACTTTCAAGGGACTTCTAAGTAAGTATACAAAGCAGACAAGAAAGAAGAAAGCTTGAGGTAAGTTGAAACAATTATGCTTCCTAAATTGTATTGTACTTTTATGGAGGATAGATTATTTAGAAATATATTTATCTGTTTATCAGGTTTTCTACTATTTTAATTTTGTATTTGTGTTTTAAACTTTATATTTTTATTGACATGTTATAATTATACATATTTATGTTGAACTTTATTTATTTTGATATATATATGTTGTATACTGATCAAATCAAGGCAGTTAGTATATTTCTCGCCCCATCCATTTATCATTTCTTTGTGGCGAGAACATTCAAAAGCCTCTCTTCTAGCTATTTTGTAAATATACAATACCTTACTGTCAATAGCCCTCACCCTACTGTGCAAGAGAACACCAAAGCTTCCTTCTAATTGTAACCTTGTACCCACTGACCAATTTCTTACCCTCCCCATTCCCTCCACCTACTCTCTGGAATTTTTCTATTTTTACTTTGCAAGAGAATATTCAGAATAATTTAAGAAAGGATCATAAAAATATTTAAAAAATTTTTTGCTATAATGTATAAAATATTTTTTATTTCTACTTTGTATATTCTAGTTCAGCATTTTTCATTGTGTTTCAAAATCAGAAGCATTCCTCAAGAGGTTGTTTGGTGTTGTCAGATGTTCAGGAAGTGAACAATTTTAAAATATGGAATTCTGATGATTTTAAAACTCAACTTGGAGATTCAAAATACACATCAGCTTAGTAAAACTACTGGAATCCTGAATTTTTAAAGCTCTGTTATTTTAAATGAGTATTTTCTTTAATCATGGGACTATCTTTTGAAAGCACATTCATATTTTAGAGATGCTAATATAATACTAATACTAATATTATATTTTTTAATGCTCTGCTATTTTTAATTGTGATTGAAATTTATGTACTTAATTCTTAAATAATATTTCATTAATTGTAACAACTTTTTATTTTATTCAGTTAAGCTTTTCAAGTATGTTATTGTTTATACTTATGGAGAATTTTACCACAACCTATCCGATATTCACTCTACTAATATGGTAGTGTTAGATTGGCCTCAACTTTTTTTTTTTTTTTTTTTAAAGACGGAATCTTACTCTGTCACCCAGGCTGGGGTCCAGTGGTGTCATTTCGGGTCACTGCAACCTCCGCCTCCCAGATTCAAACAATTCTCCTGCCTCAGACGCCTGAATAGCTGAAATTACAGGTGTGCACCACCACATCCGGCTAATTTTTGTATTTTTAGGAGAGATGCGATTTCACCACATTGGCCAGGCTGGTCTCGAACACCTGACCTCATGCAATCCACATGCATCAGCCTCCCAGATTGCTGGAATTACAGGTGTAAGCCACCACTCCCAGTCTAGCTTAGACTTTTAATACAATAATAATACTATGAAATAGTGATAATAAGCATCTTTATTTTATTGATTTTAATGCAACTTTCTTCAATGCTGTATTGTGAATTCTTAGGTTAAGGGTGAATATTTATAACCATTTGAGCATGAAAATAATCTATTATTTGGGGGTTTGCATAAAATTGCACTATTATGGAAACTGCCAGAACTTACAAAATAATCCTTTTTCTCAGCCAGAGCACAGTATACTTTGAATTTTCTACTCACCATGGCATAAACATTTTCTGATTGCTAGCAATAGATACTGATCAATCTTTGCACCAAAATTTTATATCTTATTAAAAGTAATGCCCAACATCTATGACGGGAAGAATACTGGCATCAGCCTACACTCACATTTGGCATTTTATGTTCACTTTGAATGTGTTTGAACAGAATTATCAGATCATTGGTTCCAACAATGAGAGTTTTGTGTATTAAAAAAAAAAAAAAAATAGAAGTGAGGCTGAGAAGCCAGAGGTTAAATTTCATGAGAAAATTAATTCTCATCTTCCCAGGGACTCATTAGAACCTTTCCCAGGTTTTTTTCTTTAAAAAAAGGATGAGCTGTTCCCAAATAGAAAAAGAAGAAGTGGAGCCAGGGGAAACGATAAAAGGGTAACTTAAATAAATTTATTCTTTTTTAAAAATTCGAACAACAAATGTTCCTTTGGAACCTGTTGTTTATTAGCATAAGTTGCTTAGGAACAATAATAATAAATTTATGAATAATACCTTTTACTACATTTAAAAAAACATGAAAACTGATCATAAGTTTTAGTTTCCAGAGTGTATATTCTGAAAACCTCCTGAATTAATTATAATTCTTTCTTAGCTTATTCACAAACTTGTTCTTTATTAGGATATGTTCTCCTGTTAAAAAATTCATTTTTTTTCTATTATTTTACATCTTTCTGTTATGGGAAAAATGTCCCATAAATTTCAAAGATGAACCTTCAGAAAGGAAGTTATCAAATCTAATTAAAATTTTGTGATCAAACAAACAAGCAAAAAAACCTCCGTGATCAAAGACCACAAGGGAGATACCTGTGGCTACACAAAGTTAGATTTGTTTTTAACTTGAGGCAGCAAAGGAAGATGCTCCTCAGCAACTCCAGGGTACCCAAGAGAAAGTTAGAAGCAGTTTATTGTAGTTGCCTTGTATTTAATTATCTGGGGAAGGGTCGAAGAAAGTGGGGGTTTATTTTGGATTGAATGCTATCAAAAGGTAGGAACAATCAGTGATTAGGCACTTTAATAATCGTTTTCTAGAAGATAGAGAGGCCACTAGTAAAAAAGTAGTAGTCACTCCTGTCAGCTGGGATGCTGGGAGAGGTTCAGTTATTTTTTTTGGTTGTGTAGTTTCCTTGTTTTGTTCTATAGACACACGTGATTACAGATGACTTTGTTTTCATTTTGTTCTACCATGATCACAGGGTGACGTTGTCTAATTGTCATTGACATTTAGAGGAATGTGTATACTCAGCATGGAATACGGCAGCCTAAAGCATGCATTCTCAGTTGGGGCAATAGTGTTTTAAAGGGAGCAAAAATTGATTGTTGGGTGTGAAACAGCCTTTGATATTACGGTGATCTGTGGCTCTCTAGTACATAAACAGATATATAGTAGTATCTCTGTACTACTACAATTTTAAGGAGGGTCCATTAGGAGAAAAAATAGCTGAAAATGTTTTTTGGGAAGGTGATAATGAAAAGAAAGCCGAGAAACACTAGACTAGACATTAGTAGCTAGCCTCCAAGTTTGTTTTTATTTTTATTTTTTTATTTTCCTCACCAGAAATAGAATTAACTGGCCAGCACGCAGGCTCAAAATGGCTCCCTATTGCCTAGTACAGGTAGGGTTTAGAATTCAAACCTATCTATGTCACAGAAATGCTGCTCAACCCATTACACGTTTTACCACACTTTCCCATCCCACAGTCACTAGGGATAAATATTACTACTCCTTGTGGCATGAAACATTCAGATTTGTACCCATGGTCTTCTGTCTCTTCTAGCTGTGATATCAGAGACTTGGTGCTTCTCTTACATTTTCAATTTCTTGAGAAAATAGGACTTCCTAGGAAATGAGTTGCTCTTAGGAGCCAAAAGTTGGCATCCTATGGTACCAAGAGCTATAGTCACCAAACTTAAGCACAGTTGTGTGCAAAGAGCTGATATCTTTACTTATTGCAAATGACAACATTAAACAACATTTGCTTATTTGTCAATAGGGTAATCCAACAATTTAGAACTCAGCCTTTTCTCTATTCATTTAGAATAGCAATATGCCAACTACTGGTATATTCTAGAGGGCGTAATACTCCATCTGGTTAGAACTTCAAACTCAAACCTGGCTCCATGTTAGTCTCACCTGGAGCACTTTAATAGAAAACCATGCCTGGATTCCACCCTGAACCAATTACATGATAGTTAAGAGGTCAATCTGTAGTACTTTTAGAAACTTTAACTTCCTGTTATACTTTAGATATTTGACCCCTCCAAATTTTATGTTGAAATTTGATCAACAATGCCGGAGGTGGGACCTAATGGGAAGGCGTTGGGTCATGGAGATGGAGCTCTCATAAATAGACCAATGCCCTTTCTTGGGGAGGGATTAAGTTCTCACTCTAAAAGAACCTGGCACCTCTTCTCTCTCTCTTCTTTATCCTTTCTCTCTTGCTTCCCCACTTTCTTTCTTTCTTCCCCTCTCACCATGTGATCACAGCACATGCCAGCTCTGCTTTACCTTTTGCCACGAGTAGAAGCAACCTGAAGCCCTCATCAGAGCAGATGTTGGCACCATGCGTCTTGTACAGCCTGAAGAACTGTGAGCCAAATAAAGCTCAATTCTTTCTAAATTACGTAGTCTCAGGTCTTCCTTTATAGGAACATAAACTGACTAAGACACTCCCTCATTGTAATACATAGCTAGGTAAAGAAACCATTAATTTATCTGGAGTATAGTAGAAAGAGATGTCCAGGCCATGCTGATCAAAGTGCATTGGAATGTAAAACTTTCAACATAAATTCTCCCTTAAAAATCATTCTATAAATTCCACTTTAGGACTGTGACATATAATTTCTAATCCAGTGGCCTGGTCTGCTATTTACCTGACCCCTGGCCAATGCAAGAGAAAATCTAAGGTTTAGAGTTTACTCAAAAACCAGTCCTGTTGTTAGTGCTTCTCTTTCTTTTTCATATTAACTGATCTCTTCCACCTAGAGCACCAACTCAAAGTCTTCTCTCTTCACACGAGTATTATCAGTTACCTCAATGGGATATTTGGATTCTGAGTCCTCAGGAGCCCATACATTATAAATAGTGTCCACCTCCTTTTAGGGTTGCTAATATCAATGTTATTATTTTTCTGTTGCAGAAATTTCAGTGTCATAATGTAACTATTATAATTCCGTTTTTTTCTAATCTACCATGTTGAATGAAATTTGGATGTCAAAGCACTCTGGAAAGTAAATATTTCCCGGAGTTTAAAACTGCAGCCAGAGAATATAGCCTAAGGAAAGAAGATCTGGAGAATAGACAGGGAGAACACAGCTGCCAGGGGAAAACTGATGCCAAAGAATCTTCTCCACTACACGTGTATAGTAGTCTACCAGGAAGCCAAAGTTTAATATAAAGAGCTGGGTTTCTGAACGATGTGCGCCTGCATTGGAAGTTGGTACACTACTTTTAACCTTTGTGACCTAGAACACAATATTAAATCTTGTGTCAAAAATGGGTTAATATTACTCACTTGAAAAGATAATTGGGAAGATTAGGCAAAATATATGTCACTTGTCTCCACTTCCCCAGAGCTTATCCCAGTTTACATCACCTGGAAGGTGTTTACCAGTGAAATAATAGCAACTTTTTTTCTTCCCTGTAATACATACTCCTACTATCCTTGTCATTTTTATTAAAAAATCAATTTATGTTTATATATATGTAACTTCTGACATTTCTCCTTCATAACACTGATTACAATTGTGTCTAAATAACCAAATTGTTGAATATCTCCCCTTCCTTCTAAAGTATAAGTTCTGTTAGAATAGAATCAATATCTGACCCCTGTATACTTTCGTTTCAATACCTAGCATAGTATCTTGTGTACACACACAGGCACACACACATACATACGTGTGTGTGTCAAGTGATTAAATATAGATTATAGAGCTTGCTGTGTGAAGCTTACTATTTTTATGCAGCAAGATAAAAGCAAGAAAATGTAACACAGACTATGACAGACATGAGTACTGACCTTCTGAACTTCAGAAACTTCTGAACTTCAGAAAAGGCGTTCTGAGTAATTTAAGCCATAGATAAGGTCTTCAGTAATGAGGCAGATATAGCCAGGAAATAAAAATTTAAACAGTGTTAGAAGCCTGATGCTTGAACATAGGGATTGGATCTATATAAAGGCAAGGCTTGGGAATTTGGATTTTGTCTTTTAGACTCTGGAAATCTACTGAAAAATTTAAGCAGTTGAGACACACACCTGTCTATTTAACAAGTTAATAGATCCCCCAGATTTAGATAAGGATAAATATTCACAGTGTTTAAAGATAAACCAGAATTTGCTAGTTGAATTGCTTAATGAACCAGTGTGATCAGAAGGAACTTCATACAGTGAATGAGGTCAAATGGATGTAAATGAGCAAATATCACTATATCTAGAATATTACAAATGAAATATTAATAAATATGATTTAAACTTTTGAAAAATAAGATATTTTAGAAAATGATAGTGGTCTATCTGCAATATATGAGAAAGGAAAAATTATTCAACATGCACTATTTACACATAATAATGAATATTATTTATACATAATAATCTATTTTTCAATGAGACAAGAGTCTCTGGGAATATACATTCTGTTTATAAGCAAGAATAGTTTATCAGGTTTGTCCACTAATAAATTGAACATCCTTAATGACCTTAGGATTCACCTTATCCTGTTTCACCACCATCAAGCAATCAGGAGCTCTCTCTACCAGCATAGGGAGAAATGTACAGCTAACTCTTTGACATTGTCCGGTCACTAGGATGCATTATCCCTTACTGTCTTTGGTTTTCAACAGGATGCAGAGCTTCCTGGGAAGTGGGGAGGGGGACCTCCTCTTTCATATACTATTTGGCTTGCAAAGTTTTTTTATGGGTCCTTCTAGTGAATATACTTTTCCTGTTTATTACATCACCAATATTGTTAATGTCATTATGAATATGGGGTGATGGAGAGTCAGAGAGGGAGAAAGATCCCTTAAAGACAGGGGGTGACAGTGCTGATTTGTATACGCAACATTTTAATTCACAGTCCTGTGATCTGAAATGAAATCTATAGCTCTGCTCCCCTAAGCCATTGTCTATGCAGCCAACAAGATGTTCATGGATTCATTAATGATGTGTATATCCATATCTATACATAGATTTAACATGTATATTTTATACTTATACATATACACATATTATGTTCATACATTATACATTCATTCATTCATTCATACACACATTAGGGAAGTAAGTGCCCATTTTAAAACGTATATATGCAACAAATTTACAGACATTTCCAGATAGTAAAACAATTTTACTTCTTACTTTATAAATATTTGTATTATCTGTACATATAAAAACTTATTGCTTTGTGATTAAATTCATTGTTAAATACTTTTTGAAACTTGCTTTTTAACCCATGACATATTGTAGACACAGATTTATAGCATCAGATTGAGATTTAATTTATTAATTTTAAATATCTGGATATTATATTCTGTTCTATAGATGATGATAATTTATTTAATCAGTCTCTTGAATGAATAGTTGGTTTTTTAATCTAATAAATTACTTTTATATAGGTACCATTGTTTGTGATATCTATCTATCTATCTATCTATCTAGTATCTATCTATATATATATTTGCACAGTTGAGTTTCTTTATAGGACACTTTTCTATTAATAGAATTGCTGGGCTAAAAATATGTTCAAATTTTGATAGATGTAGTCAAGTATATGAAGAAATATCTTTTAGCAACTTACAAAGCTTTGTTATATGGAAGTATGTTTTCAAACATCCCTACTAACACTCAATATATCAGTTAACATTTGCTGCTTAACAAATTACCAAAATGGCTTAAAATAACCATTCATTTAATCAATAGTTTTGTACATTGGCATGTTGAGCTAGGCTCAACTGGGCGTTTATTTTTTTATTTATTTATTTTTTTTCTGGGAAGCCCTAGTGCATAAACATTTTACATGTCTCTGTTTGCATTGTTTATGTTTGCTAACAACTTATCCACCATACCAGTCACAAAGTTAAGTCCAAGTTCAACAAGAAGAGAAATAGATGTCAACTGTCAATGGGAGAATCTATATATATATATGTACAAACTTTACCCTTTGATAGGAGAACCTGCAAGTTAACCTTGTAAAATGGATATACAGACATGGATAAGAAGAATCTGTGGCCATTTTAGCAATACACCATAGTAATTATATATTAATAAACAGATACCACTTAGTTAAGGTCATCAGCTAAGGACTTTGCATATAATTGTCACAATAACCTATGAGGAAGGGATAGAGCATTATTAATCTCTTTACAGAGGGATAACTGAGGCAAACAGAGAATAGGTAACTTGCCCAAGCTTACTTAATCTCCTGCAAGGAGATTCTCATCTACACACAACTTCAGTATTCTATGGCATCTTAGTTTTAGTATTTTTGTTTTGCGTGGCATTTAAGCCACAAAAAATATTTAACAGTATTTTCCTCTCAGATAGTTATGTATTTATTTATATTTTATTTATTTAAATATTTCTGTCTCTAACAACATCCTCAAAAATTTATACAATCTATTACATTCCATCCCTACTTCATAAAACATACAGGTTTTCAAATTTTCTGAAAAGTCTAACCTTATTTTCAACATTATATCCTCACCATTCTTATCATTTTATTTCTATATTTTAAACACACACACACACACACACACACACATATATATATATATATATAATTTGTGCATATATACACACAGGCGTGTGTGTGTGCCATTTCATGATGCAGATTGTATTTTTTCTTTTTTTTTCTCTATTATACTATAACTTCCTTGAAGGCATTCTCATGTTTAGAAACCCAATAAACATTAAATTCTTTTTTTGTTGTTGTTTTTAAATAAAAGAAAATACTTGTCCTTGAGCAACTCATTGACTTTTTGTGATAACACCTATGAAAACATTTGTCCATGTGTTATCTGTTGAAATTCTACCTATTTTCTCAGGCCTTAACATTTCCCTTACTAATGTTTCTAGAACTTCTCTTAGAGTAATCTCTTTTTCCCAGATATTCCCAAAGGACATTATTTAAAGCATTGTCATAATACTTATTACTATTGAACATCTCCCTGGAACCCAAATTTTCTAGTACATAGCAGATTATGAAATTGAAGAAATAAAGCAGGCTATTTTCCTTTACCAAGATCCTTTTTAGCACTTGTTTAAATTATAATTTTTTATTACTATACAAATCTTGCAATGTTTTAAATATTATGTTAAATTTTAAAATAAATGCAGTAGCACAACTGGCCTTGTTTCTCTGTACCAAACCCTTCCATACATTGTCACCAGATTAATCACTCACTCACAAAATCTATTTCTCTTTTCTCACCTCATTATATCAGCTTACAGTATTCCTAACTTCTCTTCAGTCATATTCCCAGTCGTAAGTGTACCTAATTATATGGACTCCAATGTCTAAGGATTTTTTAATAGGTGTTGCTTTCTACTTGTTTTTTTTAGTTTGTTAAGGACGTAGTTCTTCCCTGAAAACTTTGAGATGATTGCCTTATATCCCTGGGAATATTTTAGAGCTTGGCCCAGTGGGAAAGGCAAGGATTCCAGAGTACAAATATTCTGCCGGCTGCTCACTGTGGCATGGCTGCTTCATGAACTTTCAGTCTGGATGTCCTCCACTTCCTACTAGGTGAGCTAGGGTCTAGGGTAGATTTAAAAAACAAAACAAAACAGTTACATCATCTCACAGGAACCCAGGATTCTAGGTTTTCTTACCGAACATCCCAGGCAGACAAAATAAGGCAGAGCTGGACTAGGAGGCCTGGGTTAGATGGTAGCAATGGGTCTATCAGGGCTTTTCTGCAGCAGGTCCAGTACGAGATGGATACTCTAGCCTCTGTGTCCCATCTACATCTGTGAGTATGGAGCTTTCTATTTCTATTTGGTTTGGTTTTGTTTCCCAGTACTTGATTTCTTTCTGCTCTGCTGCTAGTACTTGGTAACTGTCATTGGCTTCAAGGCAAAATCAAGCTTCTGAGAACTGATCTTCAGGGAGACAAAGGACTTCTTGACTTTATGTTATAAGACATTGACTGAAGCTTCCAGAGAGGCTCTGAGGCTTTGGGCCTGAGTACCACTATCACAACACTAGTGGGAATGCCTTACCTGACATTTATAAAACAAAAGTTAGAACTGTGTGAAACAAATTTTTATTATTTCAACAAACAAACAAAAAACCCTCAAAACTTGAAAAACAGAAACCAAAGCTGAGCATGATCAGTTGCAAAGGAGTCTCAATTTAAAGACAGGTAGTTTTAACAACGGATAAAGACAATTGGCTTTAACCATTGCTAAACCATGGACAAGCTATTATGTCCATGTTTGTAAAAAATGGCAACTATGTTTCAAGGAGTATAGTTATATTAGGGAAAGTATTTAATGGATCAATATAGAGTTATTTTCAGAAACTTCACACTTCTGAAAGTTTTAAGGTAGAATGGATGAGATATTGAGAAATAGAGAAGAAAGGCCACAAAGTTGATTAAGAAAAGACATATTAACTGATATTTCTACACCAGTGAAGTGATTGGCCTTATTAGAGAAAAAAGTAAATGTCACAGTATTCAAGATGGAGACTACTGTGTAGAGTTGGGGTAATTCCTGGGATTCCCTAAATGTCATCTATGTTTATGAAGATTCTTAAAAGTCTGGGGGAATGTTTGTGCATGAAAAAGAACACCCATGGCTATTTTGTATTTCTTAATGCTCAATTTATTAGATTCACATCTTATGGAACAGCACTTGGAAGCCAATTTTTCTTAAACATTTAAACACTGAGCACCTATTTAATTAATTGAATCTCTTCAAACATTTAAAACACAGTTATAAATAACTAATAGGATAGTGAATAGTAGTTTTCATGCTGTCTCAAAATTGTAGTGAAAACTTCATGACTGAAAATAGTGGAGATTCAGCATTGCCTTATACCAAAGATAACTACTAAGAAAAGGAACCCAGCACACATATCACATCAGTGATGAGATGTTGACTGGGCACTGTTACCATTACTTTTCTAGGTTTTCACAAAGAAAAATGGAAGTTTAAGAAGTCTTAGAAACAGTGAGTCATCTTCCTAGTGTAAGACTATTTGCATTTTCCCTTTTCTTTCCCGAGAGCGGGGTGCAGGGACACTGTCTCTCCCCAGTTCCCTAGAGGTTAAAGGTAGCTTTGACATAATCACCCCTGGTGAAATGGGATGCCTGGAAGATGGGGGAAGTGTTAGTTTATTTGTGCTGCTATTAAAAAATACCTTCTACTAGGTAATCTATAAACAATATAAATTTATCTCTTACAGTTCTGGAGTCTGGAAAGTCTAAGATTAAAGTGTCAGCAGGATTTATATCTAGTGAGGGTAGCTTTCTGTTTCCAAAATGGTGCCTTGTTGTTGCATCCTCTGGAAGGGAGAAATGCTATGTCTTCACACGCCAGAAGAAACGGAAAGACAGAGAGTTCTCTCATCAGGTGCAAGCCTTTTTATTCATTCCAATACGTGTAGCCTATCAACACCACCATTAGTGGAAGTTCCTTTTCATCAACTTGTTTATAGCCAATTTATATACAGTAATCACAGTTCATACTTTTCTTTGAAATATTGGCTATATTCAAGTCTGTCTGAAACGCTTGTCTTCTCTCTTAAGTATCATTGAATAATACCATAATATCAAACAGCTTTTTTATTGGTACAAACTATTTTACCTATTTATGGGGGTACATATGAGTATTTGCTGCATGCATAGAATGTGTAATGATCAAGTCAGGTATGTGAAGTATTCATCACCTTGAGTATTTATCATTTCTATATGTTGGTAACATGTCAAGTCCTTTCTTCCAACTACTTTGAAATATACAATACACAGTTGTTAACTATAGTCACCCTACTCTGCTATAAAATGTTAGGACTTATAATTGTTATTTATATGAGATAGAAATGGATATAACAGTGATTTTCACAGGATCATTGGACCTAAATACTCTTCTTCCTTTGAATAATTCAGCTTGAAAATTTTCAAAGGGTTTTAAGTGGGTATTCAGCAAGCAATTTGGCTTATAATCTGGGCATAGTAAAATAAGTTCCCCTTTAAAATATGGAATGTGTTTCATACTTTGGCCTATTCTAAACTAATTATATATGTAAGTTGGATTTAGATAATTGTTTGGTAAAGACTAATGCCAACTATTCAAAATAATTAGACTATTAAGGATAATTATAAAGCAAGAGCTCTTTCCTGGGGCCTTTTACTGTTGTGATCAGATATTCTAAAGTAAATAGAGTTATTTAATTCCAAGTGAGAAGATTCTTGAAATATGCAAATGGAAAGATATCATCATAGGAATAGATGAGAGTAGCAATGGCAATGCTATTTATGTCTTTAAAACATAATAGTTTAGAAATTGGCACATATATTCTTGCATTTGATTATCCTGTTTAGAATTGTTTTAAAATAGTATCCTCATTTTACAAATGAGCAGATTAAGGTTTTAAGATATGATTTTTCCAAGTTTCATTATTAAAAAGTTGCTGAGATAGGTCCAAAGCCAAAGTTCTTCAGGTCTTATTTTAAAGCTCTTCTTGAAATAAATGTTACAAGGAAAAAAATAAACAGGATAAATTGGGTAAAATAAATCTGATCATAGATTGGATTGTATAGAAAACCTCTCAAAAGAGCTGAAATTTGAGCAAAAAATCTTGTTAAAGTGATGGTGTGATCCATACATAATCCAGATCTAGAGTGTTCCAGGAAAAGGAAACACTAAAGGCAAGTTTTTTAAAGATGTGCTCTATGTGGAACATTATATGAATAACAATGAGACCAATGCTACAAGAGTACAAGGAGGGTAGAAAGGAAGGACGTCGTGCTAAGTAGTTTGAACTTAGTTTACATGTTAAGAGAAGTCAATGAAGAACTTTGAGAAGAAAAGTGACATCAGATTTATGTCTTATATAAATCACTTTAAGTATAACGTGGAAAATAGACTCTACGTAAATAAAATAGAAGCAAAAAAATCCTCAGGAGACTATTTTAATGCTTCAAGTGACTCATGATGTTTGGATTGAACCACTATGGAAGTGTTATAGACGATAAACATTTCTACCTAAACATGAATTGGGGATAAAATGGAACGGCAGAGCCATTGTGATTTACTGATAAATGGTAAATGAATCATAAGGGCAAAAGAGAAGTTGAAGATGAATGCAGGCTTTTAGCATGAGGAACTGCAAGAATGGAACGTTGTTTACTGAAATGCATAGAAGAGTTGATGGAAGGATATTATTTGCTTGATTTTTATGCTAATTTTAAAATGGCTATTATACATCCAAGTCAAAAGCTTATTCTATAAGCAGTTGACTATATAATATCTAAAAATGAGTCTAGAGCTATTAATTTAAAAGTTATTAGAAAATATATTTTCAAACTGTAGAGTAGATGATATCATCCAGAAAGTGGCTGTAATAATGTTGATAAGAGGTCCAAATACACAGGTTGTAGAGCTGAAGAAGGCTCACCAAGGAAACTGAGACTACAGTGAAATAGAAAAGAAAATAGAAGAGAATAGTGTTCAAAAAGCTAACTGACGCATTTCAAGAAGGAAGGAGTGATCAGTTATGTCATATAATGTAGATAAAAATAAGAACTGAAAATCTGTCATAGGATTTGGCAATGAGGAATTATTGATCACCTTGGAAAGAATGGTTTTGGTGGCATAGTAGAGACAAAGCCTGAGCCACAGGGTTCCGGGCACGATGGAAAATGGAAAAGCAGAGACTTTGGATGTAGGCATTTCTTTCTAGGAATATTAGTCTATAATGGAGCATAAAAATGAAGTAGACATTGAATTGGAGCCAAAGGAGGATTTCTGTTTGAGTTTTGTTTTTGCTGTTTCTATGAGGTAAGAAATATTTCAGCATGTTTGTTTGCTGATGGGAATGATTCAGTTAAGAGAGAGAACACATTATGAAATAGAAGAGAGATGCAATAAATGTAGAAATTACTTAAATCTATTGGAGTTGAAGAGAACCATAATTTAATTTATTATAGTCCCCAATTTTTCACCCCTCTTCTTCATTACACCATTTTGTGCTTTAGTTCATTACACTAGAGGGGAAAAAATAGTTCCCTGTGTCTTGAATTTGTGCTTGGCCATGTGACTTGCTTTGCTCGGTAAAATGAGGCAGAAGTGACAGACTGAAATTGCTTACCTCTGGAGGCCTTCTGTGTTTCTATTTATTTTTGCTTTTCTTTTTTCAAGGCTCTGCCATTAAAAAAACGAAATGCCCGATGTGTATCTTTTGCATTCTTAGTCCTTGCCTCCAAATTAACCCAAATGGGGCTGACCTGGAACCAAACCTCAGCAAAGAATTGAGTCCAGATAGACTTGTTTGAAGCAAAGCTTACATCAGTCAAGGCACAGCATGTGGGTAGATTCATCAGTGATAATAATAAAACTGTTGTCTTTAGCTATACATTTTGGAGTGATTTATTATATGGGAAAAGCTAACTGATACAAGATCTATCATTAAAAAAAGATGTTGGCGTTAGGAAAAAGTATGAATAGTTTACCTATTGTAACAGAAGGACAGACAGATTGCATGGGTTTAGATTTTGAAGACGGTCTGGTAAGTTAGTTGTAAATTCATCTTCTGAAAACCTCTGTTTTCTTGTTGATATAAAAAGCAAGAGTGAGGGAGTAAAGTGCCATTTAAAGAAATAAGAGAAAGCATGAAATATTACCCTTGAATAGAAGGGTTAATTGACTGGAGAAATGTACTTATGTTTTCATGAAATGCTGAAAGCGCAATGAAATTTTTTGGACATGAATGTAAAGTAAGCATGATTGTGTGTTTTTCTTCATTTACCTTCAGCTGCTTTGATGCAGATCAGGGAGTTACCAGGTGTTCCAGTTCAGCACTCTAGACAGAAATAAAAAAAAAAAAAAAAAAAAAAAAATGAGGGTTGATTCAAGGAAAATATTATAGACCATGGAATTGAAGCCAAGTAATCAGGGAATTGAAGACAAGAAACTGATGATGCAGAGTAGCAAATAATATATTTAGTATACTGAAGTTACCATTGAGATCCATAAATAATTGTCCTCCACATAATAAAGTAAATAAATTTCAAATATAGTAAGTGGTTATCAGAGAGTGGAGGCTTAAAAAATAAAATTTTGGAGAGGTTGTAGTTATTACAAGTGAAAAGGTATAGGACATGATCAAGAAGATGGATACCAGAGAAGCATAGCAAACAAGATAATTAGATGTAGAAGAAAAGCAAGAATGAAATTATTGAGAGAGGAAAAAGAAGAAGAAAACAGCAGTGAGTCAAATGCTAAAACTCTTTAACGAATGGAGAAAAGTTACAAGGTTTATAAATGACTATAATAAGGAAATGGCTACATAAACCAGAACTATGTTTCAAAACAGTTGGGTTAAGTTTAAAGGAGGAGGAAAGAATAATAGTTCTGTATTGGTCCCGAGGACCAAGAAACACAGTTTAACCCTCTCTAAACTTTTAGTAGCACATGGGGTATAGGAAAATAACAGCCATCCTTTTAGAGACTGCAGTGAAAACACTGTCATTATCAGATATTCAGATTTCACATAGCAAAATAAACCAAAGGAAAAGTCACAGCTATAAACTATTGCAATTTTGCTGATGACAAAAACAAAATTCCAAAGGATAGTAAAAGTTTGCAGGGAGCAGGAGTGGGATTAAGAATGAGTAGGAGATTAGACCTGATCAGGACATATTCAGAGCTGAATGGAGGTAAGATTATAGATGAAGGATATTCAAATTACCTCCGAAGACTAAAGAAAATGGGAATACAGGCATGACAGGATTAGTCCTGAGTAATAGTAAACACTTGCCTTTAATATTGTGCCAGCTCAGGTAGGCATTTCTTAATAGACTTCCAGCTCTCACCAATATGATGAAAATCTCTAGACTCAGAAAAGATGTAAAGAATGACAGAATCAAAATCACCATTCCAACATTATCATCTTCTTTTTGGAAAGTAGCAGGAAAGTCCACCTATTAATATAACTTGATAATGAAACAATAAGTAAGATTTCTATCCCAGTAATAAATAAGTGAAGTTTTTTGCCATTCTCAAAAATTAAAGCAGTATTCAAATGTGACTCAGAATAGCAGCTTTTAGAGGAAAGAATCAGTAAGCATTTTTGCAATGGTAACTTATATTCAACAATGACAAACGTAAGTCTCTTAAATAATTTTTAATCAATTTGGATTTGATAACCCAGTTTTCCTATAAAAATCTAGCATTAACCTAAATATTTAAATTAATCAGGTTAATGTATAGTTTATATCTTTAAAAAAAGTTGTATTTTATTTTCATTTGTAATGTACCCATCATGCTATTTAATATATAAACAACAATAATAAAGGGTCACAATGAAGTAATTGATGAGAAAATAATTTCCTTTTGAAAGCAATTATCTTATAAATATCAGCCATAAGGCATTTAATTACTATTTATAATACTTTGAAAATAATGCAGAATAATATGTTTCCTCAGAATGCTAAGAAATTGGCTGTCAAAACTGAAAAAAATCAGTTGTGAAAAACAAATACTTTTAATCTTTTGATATACTCTGGGTAGTGGTCTGAGAATAATTTTACTATTGAGACTGTCTAAGCAAATAGTGTTTTCAACAAAGTAAATGACTAATAAACAGTCTGGGCATTTTTGGTGACAATTAGCAAAGTTTAAAATGAAATACGCAAATAAACAATGATCCTATAAATTGTTTATTTCCTCTCTTCTGAATTAATAAATTCAGAAAAATAATGAACTGCAAAAGTAAGAAATAAAATAATCCTATTTTAGTAGTGTGTTCCATTTTTAGAAGTCACACTTTAAATACCATCTCTTTATTAAAAGTAGAATCTCTAAGCCAACTTTGCCACATCTAAATTTGTTTTTTTTTTTTTTTTTTTTTTTTTTTTTGAGACTGAGTCTGGCTCTGTCGCCCAGGCTGGAGTGCGGTGGCCGGATCTCAGCTCACTGCAAGCTCCGCCTCCCGGGTTCACGCCATTCTCCTGCCTCAGCCTCCCGAGTAGCTGGGACCACAGGCGCCCGCCACTTCGCCCGGCTAGTTTTTTGTATTTTTTAGTAGAGACGGGGTTTCACCGTGTTAGCCAGGATGGTCTCGATCTCCTGACCTCGTGATCCGCCCGTCTCGGCCTCCCAAAGTGCTGGGATTACAGGCTTGAGCCACCGCGCCCGGCTGCTGTTTTCATCTAACATACTAGAAAGTCAGTAAGTCAACCATATTGGTAGTGTTCCAACATCATACAGACAAGTATCTCCCAAATTAAAAAAGTATATAGAAAGGCAACATTTTAATTCATGCTTGAATAATTTTATAGTATTTCTTAGGAAGTCAATAACTATTTGAAAATTAATTTGATAATTATGAAATTAAAATCATGTTTAAAATTATACAAAGTATAACAGTTGGTCTTTTAGAAAACATTAGACTAATTGGAGGTTGAATGGTGTAAAAAAAAAAAAAAAAAAATCAAATTAGTGGCCAGACAAGTCTTGGCTAAAATCCTGGTTATTTTACTTACCAACATTTTATTTTTAGGCAATTTATTATACATATTCTCTTTATTATAAAGGAGCCGGAGCTGTCTTGTAGTATTGCAGTGAAAATAGTGGATTATGTTTTGGACACAGGTACTTCGAATTGTGGCATCCAGAGGTCACTCAATAAACAATAACAATAAAATACAGCTTGGTTTGTTTTGTCAGGGAAATACTTGTTTTGTCAGGGAAATGAATTCAGAACAACAGAATTACAATAAAAATGAAATACAACAGAAGTGATGTTGTATTAGAGTTCTCTAGAGAAACAGAACCAGCAAGATACGACATATATATATGTTATATATTATACATAAAGATGTATTAAGAAAGTGGCTCATGTGATTATGAAGACTGGAAGGATGTCCAAATCTGTAATATGGGCCAGTAGGCTCAAGGAGCAGGAGAGATATTTGTGAAGTTCCAGTCCAAAGGCCGGCAGCCTGAAGGCCTAAGATAGCTGATATGGCTGATAAAGTTATATTTTCAAAGGCAGTCTACTGAAAAATATGTTATCCTATTCAGGTGAAGGATGACCTTTTTGTTTTATTCAGGCCTCCAACTGACTGGATGAGGCCCATCCACATAATGAAAAGCAATCTGTTCTAATCTACCAATTAAAATATTAACCTCCCCCAAAAACACCCTCACAGAAACACCCAGAATAGTGTTTGACCAAATATCTGGGCACCCTGTCGCTCAGTCGAGAGGACACATAAAATTAACCATCACAAATGGCATGGACCACATTAAAAAATTGATAAGCCACATTTACTTTCTGTAAATAGCCAGAAGACCAAATAGGGAGAACTAAATAAAGCTTGGGAAATCAAAAAAAAACAAATAAGCAAAAACTGCTACATGTCACGGTTTAGTCTTTGGTAATTGTTTCATTCTTCAGCATATAATACAAAACATTATTCTTGAGTTCTTGGGGATAATATATTGGAAATTCATTATTACAATAAATATTTAATTAGTGTCCACTATATACAAAATACAGTTTTAAGCACTTGCCATAGAGTATTGAGTAATCTGGAAAATACTCCTCCTATTTTTCATACCATACTTGGGAAAAGACAATAAAGAAATAAATATATGTATGTATGCTATGCAAAGGCCATTTAGACCAGTTACAGTAAACTGAATAAAAATTCTAGCAGAGCAAAATAAAAAGTGCAATAAAAGTTGTTACAGAGTAGCAGAATGGCAGTCCCTGACAACATTTTTCATGTGGGGGGCCAAAGGAGAAAGAAGTCAAAGAAGGCCTGAGGTGATTAGCCCAGCAATTGCAAGTGTAAAGTTGAAATTGATAGCAACAACTCCTTTTGATGCTATGAAGATAAAGGATATTGTTGTTCATTCTTACAGGATAAAATATTATAACTTTAAAGGGCAAAAAACACCCTGCTCGTATTTCACATAATAAAATTAATGCAATGCCATTTAGCTTTTGTATTTTAAAGTAAGTAATAATTATTACCTGGTTTTATGTATAATTTTTAAAGGCTAGAATTAAAATAATTTAATTATTTGGTATGAGATTCACCAACACAAGATTAAAAGTTCATGCATTTTAAATCCTAAGTCTCAAAACAATACAATTTTTATAAAAAGAAATATCTTTTTACAAGAAATATCTTTAAATTATTATTCCTAAATATTTGAATTGTAAAAATACACCATTCTTTTATTGCAGAATTCTCTTAACTAACATTGAATTTCTATTTCTTTATTACAACTGAACCTTTATATAAATGCACATAGATAAATTAATTCATCAGTAGAAACTTAAATTACTTAAATGACAGTAATTGAAGTCTTCTTTCACCTTGGAGTGTGTTGTTTCTTATTTTCTTTACCTATTATACACCTGTGAATCAATAACTGTCTAATCACAGGGAGAAAGTAGTTCATTTTATTCTCTAGCTTTGCTTTATTTATGACAGTTTACTTGGCCAAAGACATTTTATCCATCTGGGCATTAGCTGCTAAGAATTCTTGCCTCCAGGTTATTCTCTTTCTCCCTAAATCATAAGAATATAAGAAAATAAATGTTAAAAATGGAAATAAAATGATAAAGTAAATCATATTTTTCCTTTGATATCAGGGTTGTTTGTTTTTACTTGCGTGCTAGTGAAGAAAGCAGTGGGATAGCAGAGACAGTCTCATTTTCAGCTTCAGTTTAGTGTTAATTCCTAATTGTCCTACCACAATGTTTAAGAGAATCTGTGTTGAATTAGGGTATAAAAATTTCCAGACATGTCGGTTGTATTTACAATATTAATAATAGTATTGATATAGGAGTTAAGAAGAAATCATTTAGGCAGATAGGAAGGGTATGGGAGCCCTCAGTAAGGCTTTTCTTTTTAATGAAAAGCAGCCCCAAATCATTTTGTAACAAAGAGCAGCGTGTAAAGTCAAGCTGCAGACATAGAAAAGCAAGCTAGGAGCTTGCACGAGTGAATGCCTGCAGGAACTATGGACTAGACATATTCAAAATGGTGGCTCCATCTTCCTTTCTCTTTGTGAGCCAGGTGTGCAGTAAGGAGTAGAAAAGACAGCACAGATCAACTGGAAAGCTCATTTGCATAATAAGAATAAGGTGGGGCGCTCAGCCTTCCCCACGCACTATGTAAACGTCTACTTTATTGAACCAAACTGTGAGTCCCATGTAAATCAGACACCGCCTCCTCAAATCTGACTATAAAACTGGATGCAAGGCAGCACTCCAGTCCCTTTCCCTTGAAGACCCCTTTCTCTATGAAGAGAGCTGTTTCTCTTCTCTTCTACCTGTTAAACCTCCCCTCCTAAACTCCTGTGTGTCCCTGTCCGAAATATTCCTGGTACATGATGACGAATCCCAGGGTATATACCCCAGACAACATAGATGCTTCAGTATCACTGTTTTTCTGAATTTTCTGAAACATGAAAAACATGCATAAACTTTTATTTTATTTTATTTTAAAAAAATTATATCGAACACTGGATTTTACAAACTGAGTAAACATAGGCTTCTTTAAAAAGATGTTTTTGTTCTAACATTTAAAAAGGAGTATATGTCATATAAATAACAGTATATATTAAATAAAAAATAGTTTAATTAAAATGGAGGCATATATGCTATACAAACATTTGATTGAATTAAAGAAAATGGGTTACAACTAATTAACATATCATCTGTAAATGTTTAACATTTTTGATAAGCCACATGAAATAAGAACAAAACCATGTGACAATGGTAAATAAGTATATTTATAATTCAAAGGCGGCTCATGATTATACATGAGGATCTAATCTGAATGTATAATCAAACATATAAGTTTACCACTAATTAATTGTATTTTTATTTTTAAAAAGATGGAAACAAAGGAGAGGGAGACGTTTCACTGGTCAGAAGAAAAATAAGACCTCTGGGATTTAACACATATATAATAAAACCAAATGTAAAATTCAACTGAGGTCGATTTGCATTATGTCTCTAATATTTCTGCTGTGTTCCCTTCTCACACTGACTCTAAGCTTAGTGGTGACTGTTTTGCAATGGAACGTCAGCAAAGTGGTCCAAGCGGAGACTTGGTAAGTCCTTTTGCACTGAGGCTTGCCCTGTTGGAACTCTGCTGCCACCATGTGACAAAATCTGGTCTAACAGCTTTCAGAATGAAAGATTATATACATTTAGGGGATTTATGGGAAGCTGTTTCTTCTGTGCTACTGTTGCCTCTGTGGAAACACAGCCAAGCATCTGGTAGTTGGTCTGAGGTCATTCTCTGTCAAGGGGGGCCAGCAGCAAGGACAAACTCCGTGAAGTCGGTGCAGAAAGTAGGAGAGTGATGGAATCTACCAGGCACCCTGATCCTACCCATTGCCACTTAATCTGAGTATGCAAAGACCTCTAGAAAGTAGTAACCCAGCTTCACTTCCATATTCCAGCTCTTGTGCATATTTCCTCTCTACTGCAGAAACATTACAAGTGATGCTGAGAAATATGTTTCCCAGTTTAACCAAGTTATCCATCAAGTTGTATACCAGAGTCCATCTTAACATGGCATCCATAAATATTTCTTTTAATCATATTTAACTCCCCCATAAAATAATAGTAAAATTATGTTTTATCTATCATGATACTACTTGTCTTATTGCAAACACATTAATCCTCTCTCCAAAGATAGATACACAAGTCCCATGAGGTCCTTAATTCATCTTGTAGTGGTGAGTTCACATTTCGCTTTTGGTATCTGTATGTTAGGTACAGATATGTAAGATTAACAACAATTAAAACATCTACTTAAGAAAATAAATGAATGTTAAATAATAGTAATAATTGGTATGCATTTTTATGAATATATAAGATATTGAATGAATATTTTCAGTTTAGTTTTTCACGGAACTGAAAATTTGCTCATAACTACTACCATCTCCAGTTAGGTTCAGTCAGGGGAATATGGGATAGCCATATGCCATATAGATTATACCTTTCATGATTATATGTGTAGCTGGTAAGGGTCTAGAAATGGGAAATGGAGGACAAAAAAGGCATCTCCAACCATCATCCTGAGAAACAAAGTCTTCCAATTACCGAGAGAGAGTAAGGAATGGTGTTATGTAGTATAGTCTGTGGGAAATTGTTCCAGGATATTCCGTAGGTATGCAGAAGGCACCTGGCAAGGTACCTGAGGTTGCTACAATCCCAACAGATGCAAGAACTGGGCATGAAATCAATGCAGATTGAGGAAAAGCTGGAACTCACAGACTGTATATGTCTGACACTACATCTTTAGTGGAAGACATCACGCACGACCAACATGCCCTTTCCGGACATATCCCTCTGGTTGTAGAGAGTAGTGTTGATAGACAGCCCTTAGCTGTCAGCCCTTTCTAGGAATTCCCCTAAGCTGAAAAGAGCCACCTTGCAAAAAGTCGTACTCTGACCAGGGACAACAGTATTTAGCAATCTGTCTGTATAAAGATATAAGCCTATGTTCCTTTCACTCTAACTAGAACAACTCTAAAAAGCCTAGCTTCAAACATCCCCAAGAAGTTGGCTGAAAGTTTTGAGAGTGGATCATAGCCTACCTTCTCTCTTTGCATAATCTTGCTTCCTTCCCTTCATGCTAACCTCCATCCTAGAGTCTGTTTCCTGGAGTCTTGATTGGTACCAGAAGAGGGGTCAGAATAGTAAGCAGTAAAATTGGATGTTGGAGCTTGATCACCTCCCAAGCTGCTGATAATCAGGAATCCATTACTATAAGGGGTGGAGGGCAGACAGCCCCAGCATGCTGTGGCAGGGAGTCTATTAAAACTTCTACACATCATGAACTGTTATGATACACTAAAAAAGCACATGCACTAGTACAGGAGTTAGCAAACTCTAGCCCACCACCTATTGTACAAAAAAAGTTTTATTGAAACACAGCCACGTATTATCTACGACTGCTGTCAGGCTGAAACTGCAGATTGGATTGATTGCTACAGACACTGTATTGCCTGTAGAGTCTAAATTGTTTACTATCTGGCCCTTTACAGAAAAACTACGCTGATCCATGCATTAGTGAATGAAATTTAGTAGGCATTCGAGAAATATGGCAGAAATAATAATTATAAGGATAATAAAACTGGATAGCTGTTGCTGGGGTTAGTTGATACTTGAAAGAAAGAAAGTGTAAAACTCCTCAATTAATAGCTATGTGTGAAAGCCAGAGGGATTTTCACTGGCAGTATACAAAGAAATATCAGTTCCTTGTTGACGGAGAGCTGAGCAAGCTAGGGATCAGGAGCAAAATTCAATTATAAAGAGTAACAGAGTGCCAGAGAGGATTAAATTGTTACTATAAGCAGGTTTGTTTTGCCAAGATCAGGGCCCTGATTGGGAAATAATGGGACCATCAGAATGGGATGGAGATGTCTCGGTTAATATATTTAAAAATCTTGAATTCTTATATGCTCCCAAGTCCTCTAAGTCTAGAGAAGGGTTTACTCCACTATCTAAAGGACTTTACAATGATGCAGTCACCTTCTTTGTGTGAGACAGCAGCACATCCTCACTCTACCAGAATCTGCTCTCACCTTTCTTTCTGACTACCATATTAAGAATTAGAATTAAATCACAGAATTGACTTATGGAGGAAGTCCTTGGCCTATGAAGGAAGATAAGCGGTAATTATTGACCCAAAGGAACTGTAGTGTTTAATAAACATATACCAGAAGACTCCAAGACAGTATATATGGAACTGTGTTCTGAGTATACTAGATCAAGACATATGGCACACAAACTTGTGTGAGAAGGAGAGTTTATTGATATGGCAGCATTCTCTCAAGATAAAGGACTTAATATTCTGGCAAGGACCCTGGGACAGTGCAAAGACACCAAAAGGATGTCTCCTCGAAACTTGAGGAAGGCAAGGCTTGTTAAATGAAATAGAAAATGAAAAATGTCCAAGAATTTGGCATGCTAGAGTGAATATTCTATGTAAATCCAAAAAAAACTACCAGATAACTATTTTTATGGGAATGCTATAAGACACTCACCCCCCCATTAAAATAGGAGATGAAATTTAAAAAAGAAATAATTTGGTTGTGAGACTGGTAGCAGATCTAGATGGTAGAATTTTGATGCTGGCTCTTCTCTATTACTCATGGCTAACAGTAAAAGATACCTGAGTCACTAATAGGTTTGGCATGACAAGATTCCAAAGTAATGGAAACCAGGTGGTAATGCTCAATCATATCAGAAACAATGACACACAATAATTTCATGTGTAGCAAAGCTGAAGTAGCAGCTGGCCTGTAGAGAACATTGAACATATGTAATGGAACACAGTGCCTATAGAGGAAAGTTAGGTGGGCAACCAACAAGATTTATGCTCAGTCTGTAAATCGGAAAGAAATCAAGCATTCATGATTACCCAATTTCTTGAACTGAGCCATTTTCCTCATCTGCAGCCCAATGACTGAGGAGTGGTAGGATTTCCAGAAGGAAGAACGTGGCAATATCGTGTCAAATGCATAGGTTAATGATTCCCTGAGTCTTCCTCCTATGAGGACCTATGGAAATATATTTTACTTAAAAATTTTGAATACAGGTCCCAAACTGACTTGACACCTGATGACACAAAATTTCATCATGATTCTTGTATTAGAGTGGAGACACATACTGTTCATTTTAAATCTATAAATTCAAGCTTAATACTAGTCTCTTTTCAATAAGAGTAAGCCCATCCCAGAGCTGACTTATTATGAGTTCACTGAGTCAAGAATTCAGCCTGGTGTATATGATCATTGAATGTAACACTGGAATGGATATACTTAGTAATTGCCAGATAGCATACACATTAAAATTCTGTCCACTCCACTTGCAAAACACTCACATGGTCACTGTCACTATAATCCAGAGGTGTACATACAAGTGTTGCATTCTGGTCCCTGGAGGATGGAATCTGAGATGTGGCTATACAAGCTCCAGAAAGTATGGTTTGGGAAGGGAATCTATTAACACGTATAGGGAATTCTAGAATCTCAGGGACAGAGGGGAGTTTCAAATGGAGAGGAGCATGGTCTTCAAGTATTCATGTTTCCCTGGAAGGGCACAGAAAGAGGAATGACACAAGGGTCTTCAGATCCAAGGTTAGGCCAGGGACTTCTTACCATTCCCTAAGGACAGTAGTGGTGGGGAGGAGAAACATAAACTTTACAGTGGCCTTGAAACTGCCTGTCTCCATTGACTCTGGAGAGAGAAATGTGAAAATGCCTCACACAAAATGTAGCACTGACATATTTATTTTAGCTTGATAGTACATTTTGATACATGTTAGGAATTCTCCCATCCTTAACTATTATTTTCAAAATTATCTGGTATGTTATTGAAACTTTTCTCTGCCATCTGGATATTTAGAACTATAGATCAATTTTCCAAGTTTTAAGATTTTGACTGAACTTTCATTTAATTTATAGATCAAGGAAAATTTTTATCATTATGATAGTAAATTTTGTCTATTAACATAATTTAGATCTCCAGTTTGGTGAATTTACACAGAAAATTTGATCCTTCATGTACTGCTGAGGGACATGTGAATTAGTGCTAGCATTAACAGGAGCAATTTGACAATAACAAGAATCATTTTCTTTGATTATCTTAGATACCTCATAGAAACAGAAAGTAGAATGGTGACTTTCAGGTGCTGAGGAAGTGGGTATGTTAGGCCTTTTCTGTGTTGCTGTAAGTGCCTAAAACTAGGTAATTTATAAAGAAATAGGTTTAGTTGGTTCATAGTTCTGCACACTGTACAAGAAGTGTGGTGCTGACATCTGCTTCTGGTGAAGGCCTTAGGAAGCTTCCAATCAGGGCAGAATGTGAAGGGAAAGTAGTCATTTCACATGGCGAGAGTGGGAGCAATAGAGAGACAGGGACGGTGCTATAGACTTTTAAATAACCAGATCTCATGAGAATAAACTCATTGCCTTGGGGACAGCACCAAGACATGCATGAAGAATCTGCCCCCATGACCCAATCACCTCCCACCAGACCCCACCTCCAACACTGGGTATAACATTTCAACATGAGATTTGGAGGGGACAAACATCCAAACTCTCTCAGGGGGGAAATGGGGAGTTACTCTTCAACAGGTATAAAGTTTCTGTTATGTAAGAGGAGCGAGCTCTAGAAATTTGCTGCACAACATTATGCCTATAGTTAAATTTGTTGTATTGTGCACTTTTAAAGTTGAGGGTAGATCTTATGTTTTGTTCTTACCATAATAATAATTAGTTGATTGATTGGTAATTAAAATAAATGATTAAAGATGCAAAAATCACATTACCTAGGATTTCTAACATACCAACATAAGATAGGTAAAAAGACTTTCTATTTAAGAGTAAATATTGAAAACTAATTATACACAAATATGGAAATATATAACTATTATAATTTGTACACAAACTACCAATAAAAATTAATCAACAAACTATTTAGATATATTGGTATAAAACTTGGTTGAAAAACTCATACTGGGGAAAGAATATTTGCAAACTACGTATCCAACAAAGGACTTGTATCTACTTTTACTTAAAAAAGAACAAAATAAACTCAACATTTACAAATCACATTTTACATAAAATCTGATTTTTTTTGACATTTTTAATAAAATTAGAAGATTTGGAAACACTACCTATAATCTTTTCTGACAAATTTGAGTACATTCAAAATTCAGCTGCTATTTTATTTGTTATGTACGTTTTATTAGTTGCATGTATTTATTTTTGCCTACAGAGATAGCTTTTGGGATAGGCTGCTATTTCATATAAAGTACATGTTCTCCAGGCTGCTAGGGTGATGACCATTCCTTATTATTTCTTACACTTGGAGCTTTATAACTTATTTACACAATCCTTTGCCTAGAGGTGAATTCTTTTAGACCCCACTGACAAAATTGGGCTTTTAACTTGGACATCGAGATAATGAAGCACAAGGTTCCAAGTCTCTGTGGGTCCAATAATTAGAAAAGCTGACTACCTAGATTGGGGGCTTTTCTATAGCTGTCATTTCATCTAGCCCATTCTACCTGATTACAGCTTTCTAAGTCTTGTGAGATGTCTAATGCGCTGATTCTTTTCAAATTTGCACCAGCATTAATTTTAAGTAATTTGTTTTCGAACATGCCTAAATGATATCTTTCCTGAATGACTGGATCTCTTAGAATAACTAACTGTACTTTTCCCAGATATATTCAGTTATATGTCATTTGGGGCATCACAACCTTTTTGAATTTAGACTCTTAAAGTCTAAAAAGCATTGTCTAATTATTATCTGGCATTTGGAATTAGGAAGAAGTTTTAATTAATTTAATGACAATTTAATCTAAATTAAAACTATATTCTTGTTATTAAAAATGTGCTCTAATGGATATAATCATTAGTTTGATTGATTTAGTACTTCCACATGGTATACATATATCAAAACACCATACTATAGAACATAAAGATACATAAATTTTTATCAACTAAAAATAATGACATAAAAGCAAATTTTAATTAATTAACTAATTAATTAAAACTATATACTTTTATTCTGCTGGGATATTTAGAAACATTTTCATCTTGATAGAAAAATAAATCTCTAAATTCAAGTTTAATAGTAGTGTCTTTTGAATAAATTTCCATGAAATAGAGTGAGGTCATTAAAATTTTACATTTTACATTTGTAAATCTTAGAACACTATTCCATTATATATTTTTGTGTTGTTTCTAAATTATTCTATGAGAACCACAATTATTATTCATAAAAGGATTTTCCACTGTTGTCATCCTTTTCTATAATTCTAATTTATTAATAATAATAGACCTACAATTTATTGTGCACTTGCTCCATGGCCAGCAAGCCATAAGCTAAGGTACTGATTCATATAACCAAATAAACTTTCATAAAATCCTTATGAGGCCACTGTTTTATAGATGTGACTAGACAGGTGAAACAATGGGAAGTTGATATAAATATTAAGAGTAAATCTGGTCTTTGCTAAACCAGTATATATTGCTAAGAATTCTACTTTCCAGGATTAAGTTTTCAAACTTTATTTCAGCAGTTTTAATTATGGTTGGCATAGATTTTGTCAATCAAGAAAAATGACGAGAGAAGTCTTAATCATTGTAGGAGGTTTATTTGCCAAAGCTGAGGTTCAGCGCCTGGAAGATAGGTCTACGCCTTTTTCTGAAGTTGATTTTGAGGGCTCCAAATTTAAAAGGAGAAAGGGTGGGATACTGAGAAGCACACAATTCTCATGTAAGGGGAGGGCTAGAGAGAAATAGTCATTCATGCCTTTGTCTGGCTCAGTGAATCTGAATTTCTTACATAAGGTGACATAGACAAATGGGGCAGAGGAAAAATGCAGGGAATCTGCATTTTACATAAGATAACATAGACAAAATGGGGCTGAGAACAATCCGGTTTGCCTTTGTGGCTGGTGGGCAGGGGAGTGACTGCCCCTGTAAAGATAAGCTATCAATTTACATTGCCATGGTGAAATTGTAGCAGAAATACCTTAAAAGATCTTAAAACTCCCTAGGAAATTATTTGTGCGCAAAATATGGAGGAGACATGCAACTTTTCATCTAGTAACCATCTCATTTCGGAACCAAAAGGTAGAGGCAGATTTGCATGACTCAGTTCCTAGCTTGACTTTTCCCTTTAGCTAAATGAGGTTGGAGTGCCAATATTTAATTTTCTCTCACACTTTCAATACTGGTTTCAATTATGGGACTATCTTTTTAAATTTATTTGCAGTTAGTTGTTCCACCTATTTGTACATCAACTTATTTTTTTCAAGTTTACTCAGATTATTTCAAGTCTGTCTCCAAAAGTATATTTTTATTCCCTCTTGAGAAAACAAAGTATATTGTTAACATATATTCTTTTGATTGCTGAAGTAAATATGTTCAAAGATATTCCTTTTCTCTCATTCTTTAGGGCCATGTTTTCCTTGTAAGAATTTCATCATTATCTCTATGTCTTTTTCATTATTTTTGTTTTGTCGTTTGGTTGGTTACTCAACATTTAACATGGAGATCTCAATCTAGGCATTATATTTGTGAGAAAAACTAATGTACTGTTATGATTCTTCGGCCACTTTATTTCACACTTAAAGTTATAGATTGCGAGACCAGGCACGGCGGCTCATGCCTGTAATCTCAGCACTTTGGGAGGCTGAGGTAGGTGGATAACAAGGTCAGGAGTTCGAGACCAACCTGGCCAACATGGCAAAACTCTGTCTCTACTAAAAATACAAAAATTAGCCAGGCATTGGTGGCAGGTACCTATAATCCCAGCTACCCGGGAGGCTGAGGCCGGAGAATCCCTGGAAGCCGGGAAGCAGAGGTTGCAGTGAGCTGAAATCTTGCCACTGCACTCCAACCTGGGCGACAGGATGAGACTCCATCTCAAAGAAGAAGAAAAAAAAAGCTATAGATTGTGAATGGTTGTACCAATTTAATTTTTCTGTTGTTTGTATTTAGGTACTAGATGAGATTTGCTCTTCTCCTACTTGGTGTTTCTCTGCCTAGAAGGAAAAAAAAAAAAGCATTCTAGGGGTTCACAGAATTTGTAGTTACCCTTTGACCTGATGCTTTGTGTAAAATCTAAAATTTCACAATGCATAACTATCAAACTTACTGCCCACAAGAGAGACCTTTGAGTCTCAGAATAAATTCCATTACTGATAGTGCCATATATAACCTTTTCATCTTTCTCATTACCATCATGTTGTACCATGAGAGTTATAATTCTGTTTGGAAATAAAAAAGAATAGTATTATAATTAAAAAGGGGAAAAATCAAAGCAGAATATTATAGGTTGTGTGGCTTATAAAAAACAGAAATGTACTTCTCACAGATCTGGAAGCTGAGTAGTCAAAGTCCCAGGAGTTTTGGTGTCTGGTCAGGGCCTGCTTTCTGATTCATAGACAGCCAACTTCTCTCTGTATCCTCACAGAGTGGAAGGGTCAAGAGAGTGCTCTGGGGTCTCATTATTAGCTTGTATAAGAGCTCTCATTGCATTCAGGAGGGCTTTGCTCTCATGACCTACTAACCTCCCAAAGGCCCACCTCCAAATACCATCGCATCAAGGATTAAGGTCCAACACAAGAATTTTAGGAGGGACACAACACCAAGTTTATAGCAAAGTTTATACATAATTTTGCATTTGTATAAGCAACTATGCAATCTACTTGATATTTACCCTATTTTAAACTGTAGAAGATGTTATACCAAAAATTTAGCAGCTTTGCTAAACAATATTTTTTTCATTTTTTAAATCTTAAATAATTTTCTAGATTTTAATGTGTTCCAACATTTCCAATACTTCTGGTAAATATATATTCCAGTTTTCACAAAATAGTCCTAATTTACACCTGTTGTTCCAGCATCCCATCTGGTTCAACATTTGTCTCTGAAATAGTGTCTCAGTTTAGACAGTATATTATATTGTAACCTTATCTAAAATCAGAAAGCATCTCACAGAAGATTTTTAAACATAATTTATGCACTGGGGTAAGAATTTTTAGCCTTGTAATTTTGAGTTTCAATTTAAACACACACAGTTTGGCCTCTGGCTCCGCAGAAATCACTTTGGCAAGAAAAAAAAAGAATATTGTATTACATAAGCATATTTGTAGCAGTCATAGCATTATGAAAATATAAGATGCTATGTGAAAATTATGTGAAGCCAGTAGTTTAGAACTTTAAATATTGAAACTTCTGTAAGTTATTACCAATCACTTTAGCATTCCCTACTAATGGATAATGAAATCAAGTTATAAATTTAGGGCTAAATAATAAATTCACAGAATCTAAGAAGTAATAGCCAAGAAAATACTACTCTGAAGACACTTGAAGAATGCACCAACGGCTTCCTAGATAATATGATTTTAAAATTTCTTACATAAAATAATTTTTTTTTTTTTTTTTTGTCCAGAAGCTTCCAGTACTTACTAAAATGAGGACTTTAACCTCTTATCTAGTGCAAAAGACAGCTAAGTTTCAAACTGTATGGGAATGACATTAGTAAAAGTCCCCTCAAAGCTTTTCACATATACACCTCTCAGTCCTCTTCCCTGATGATTCCACAAAACATCTCCCAATTACTTCCTAGTTAGTTCCCAATCTTATGTATCCATCAGCCATGGTTAATTTTATGTGTATTTGTCAGGTATATCCAGATAAATAATCAATAGGAAATGTATATGTGTATGTGTGTGTGTGTATATATATATATATAGAGAGAGAGAGAGAGAGAGAGAGATTATATGAATTGAATCACACATTTATAAAGGCTGAGAAGTCTCATGATCTGCTGCCTGCAATTTTTTGAATGTATCAATAGTTCATTCAAATTGTTATTTTTATTGTTAAGTAATATCCCATGATAAGAACATACCACAGTTTGTGTAATCACTTAACCATTGAAGAAATGTGAATGATTTCTGGTGTTGTGGCATTATGAATAAAACTATGATTTTATATATACAGATTTATGTATGAGCATAATTATAATTTTTTTTTAGAATTAATGTCCTAGAGTAAAATTAGTAGATAATATGGTAGTTACCCATTTAACTTTATAGGAAACTCTCAATCTGTTTTCAAGAATGGCTGTACCATTTTCCAATTCCACCAGCAATGTATGAGTGATCCAGTTTCCCCACATCCTTGTTAGCATTTGGTGTTGTCACTATTATTAATTTTAGCTATTCAAACGGATATATAATGATTTCTTTTTGCAGTTTTAACATGCATTTCCCTCATGGTCAATGAAGATAAACTATTTTATGTGCATATTTACTATGTGTACTTTTTTTTTTTTCAGTGAAATGTCTGTTCATATCATTTGCTCATTTTCTAACTGGATTGTTTGTATTTTTACTGTTGATTTTTGAAAGTACTTTATATAATCAAGCTACTGCTCTTTTGTATACAATATATGTTTTGTAAATATGTTCTCCTTGTCTCTGGCTCCTCTTTTCATCCTTTTTACAGGGTTTTTGTCTCCAGTTTATCTTTTTAATCTTTTAACAGGATCTTTTGTAGAGCAAAAATTGTTAATTTTGATGAGGTCTAATTTTATCATTTCTTTAATTTATGAGTCTTACTTCTCATATCATGTAAGAACATTTGGCTAATCATAGGTCCCAAAGATTCCCTCCCATTTTTTCTAAGTATAGTTTTACTTTTTATATTTAAATACTTGACCCATTTTGAGTTACTTTTTTTCATGTTATGAGCTTTAGTTTAAGATTAATTGTTTTGTCTACCAATGTCTAGTTAGTTCATCTGCATATTTTGAAAAGGCCATCATTCCTTCATTGAATTACTTTTGCAGCTTTGTTCAAAATAAGCTGGCCATATTTGTGTGGGTTTATATCTGGGTTCTCTACCCACATTGATTTATTTGACTATCTCTCTATTAACACCTCACTGCCCTGACTACTGTAGCTATTTGAATATCAGATATAGCAATTTCTTCTACTTTATTCTTCTTTTTCAAGAAGGTTTTAACTATCTTAGGTTTTGTTTCCTTCCATACAAATTACAGGATAAGCCTATCTGCATCTACAAAATCTTTCTGGATTTTGACAGGAATTGCTGAAAGCCTGAAGATTAATTTTAGGAAAACTAACATTTTCACTATATTGAATTTTCAGCTCCACAGAATATATACCTTTCTTTTCATTTAGGTCTTCTTTGAATTCTTTCATCAGTATTTTATAATATTCAGTACATAGACCCTGCATTTTCTTTGGTAGCTTTATGGTTTAGTATCTAATTTGAAGTCATTACAAATGGTACCACATTTTTAAATTTCAGTTTCCACATTTTCATTGTTAGTATGAAGCTTATTTTAAGCACAATATTGGTTAAAGGAAACAGAAGTGCAGACCAAATCTCTCCTAAAGTCTACAAGTGGGCAAACTTTTCTCTAGGCAATAGAATTGACAAAAAGTCAATAGTGAAAATATTACCTTATTTAGTAAAGACAAACGCCACTAAGGGTAGTAAGTAAATGCATCTGGCTAGTTTCACACTATCAGAATCAAAGGGTTAAGGATTATGATAAAATTGTTATTCCAGCAAAGCTACGTGCACCTAAGAACTACGGCAGAAACAATGTGGAATACAGATACTCAGTGCAATAACAAAGGATAAGACACACTGGACATATGCAGAAACAACATTCAGAAATCTCACATGACGTTAGGTTTGAGAATATTAACACTCTTAATTTGTTTAGAATTGGCTCAAAAATTTGTAGGGAAAAAGACTCCATATATCGAAGAAACCTTAATACTTACAATGATAAGAGGGTGGGAAAATGGCTGGTTAACTGTCTTTCTCCAAGAGGGATAAACAAAATTTTCCTGTTTTCCCACAGTTCCCCTGCCCTACGAATGACAAATTTTAAATGACTGGAATCTGCACACAAGAAACATTGCTCTCTCAGTGTAGAGAAGATATGTGTGTTGTGGCAGATTGAAAACATAGCCACAGTATTTCACAGCTTCCATCAAGAAGTGGAGTCTATTTCACCACACTTGAATCTATGCTGACTCTGTGGACTGTGTTGACCAATGGAATGTGAAAAAAAAGAAATTTTTAAACCTTGGGGACATGGGTGCTGAGGGCTTGCAACTACTGCTAGTGTGCTTCCTTGCTGTCCTGACATGAAAAAGAAGCAGCTCAGTCTAATCTATTGGAGTATGGAAAGTCACACGGTACAGAACCAAGAAGCACCACCTCAGCCATGTGAATTGCTGGATATGTGAGTAAGGACATGTGGACCTTCCTGAATGTAGCATTATGAATGAATCGAGGAAAAATCATTAGAAATACCACCCACCCAACCTAACAAGTTGTGAGAAATAATAAATCATTATTTTTTTTTGAAGTAATGCATTTTGGGGGGCTTTGTTATGCAGCAATTAATATCTGATACACCATGTTTCTTATTAGTTGAGAAACTCAGAGACAAGATTCAAATATATTTAATTTTTTTGAATAATCAGACAGGGTGGGAGCTAGTAATAATAATATTTAAACTCTTCAGCTTTATGGGTTTTTAGTTTGTAACTCTTCTTTCACAACCCTAAGGTCTTAAAAGGCGAGCAGTTACATGACGTCAAAAAGTAGGGCAGTAGCCTTTTCTCCTTTTTATTGTTTGCTAATAAATACCATACTAGTCCTATTCAACAAAGTATTATAAATATTGCAATGCTATAACCAACAAAATTAAAGGCAATAAAATATTTGCATTTTAATAAAACATAATGTCATAGTTACACTAGCAACTGGAATAAAATTACTTAACTTATTGCATTAATATTTATTTGCAGTATAAAAAGTTTAGCACTTAAATCATGTAAGTTTCAATGTATTTTAAACACAGAAATCTCTAATATTGATATCATATGGCCATTCTACACTTAGTAGTTTTGTGTACTATTACTATATTTACAAATTATGTGGCCCATAAAATTAAATTAACATAAAACTAATAAAAGGCACCATTCTTTTTTTTTTTTTTTTTTTTTTTTTTTTTTTTTTTACTATGAAAATGGATATAGACACATGTGGAAGTCAGATTTCATACATTCATGAAACTAATTGAGGTGATTTTTAAAATCAAGGGTAATGTGGGATTATTTTAAACTTCACCAGCATGCTAACTATATAAGGAAAAAATATTGTGATAATCTTAGAAAAATAATCATTGGTTTATGCAAAACAATGTAGCACATTTTTCCTTTTTCTCTGCTTTTCCTCTGTCCTGTAGATATAAAAATTATTCTTCTGTTTTCATTCAAATTCTAAAAGAAGTTCAAACTCTTTTCAGACTTCTCAAACCCATACATTATCATGCCTGTACCTTGAGTTTTGAGTCACAAAGAGAAAGAATCTTGCTGCCGAATTTGGAATATAAAATTGCTATTTTTACTTTCATTTCAGGACTCTCACTTATAATAGGTTCTGAGAGGAACTGACATTGTACAGAAAAAAAAAAAAATAGATGAATCCCTAAAAATTACTGCCACAGAAATAAATACAGTATTGGTATAGCTTTTGAATGTGCTTGAGCATTGTGTGTATCGAGGTGTATTAGTTTGTTCTCAGGCTGCAGTGAAGAAACATCTGACACTGGGTAACTTATAAAGAAAAGAGATTTCATTGACTCATAGTTCCTTATGACTGGGAAAGCGTCAAGAAACTTACAATCATGGCAGAAAATGAAAGGGAAGAAAGGCATCTTCTCCACAGGGCAGCAAGAAAGACAAGTGCAAAGCAAAGGGGAAATATATCCCTTTATAAAACCATCACATGTTGTGAGAACTCACTCACTATCAAGAGAATAGCATGGGGTAACCACTTCCCAGATTTGATTACCTCCCACAGGGTCCCTCCCACAACATGTGGGGATTATGGGAACTACAACTCAAGATGAGATTTGGGTGGGGACAGAGCCAAACCATACCATTACACCTCTGGCCCCTCCCAAATCTCATGTCCTCATATTTCAAAAACGTAACCATGCTTTTCCAATAGTCCCCAAAGTCTTAACTCATTCCAGCATTAATCCAAAAGTCCTAGTTCAAAGTCTCATCTGAGACAAGTCCCGTCTACCTATGAGCCTGTAAAATCAAAAGCAAGTTGGTCATTTTCTAGATACAATAGGGTTACAGGAATTGGGTAAATACACCAGTTCCAAATGGGAGAAACTGGTCAAAATGAAGGGTTACAGGTCCTGAGCAAATCTGAAATCCATTAGGGCAGTCATTAAACCTTAAGGTTCAAAAACGATCTCCTTTGATTCCATGTCTCACATGTAGGTCATGCTGATGCAAGAGGTGGGCTCCCACAGCTTTGGCCAGCTCAGTCCCTGTGGCTTTGCATGGTACAGCCCCCTCTTGGCTGTTTTCATGGGCTGGCATTGAGTGTTTTTCCAAGTGCATGGTGCAAGCTGTTAGTAGATCTACTATTCTTGGGTCTGGAGGACAGTGGCCCTATTCTCACAGCTCCACTGGGCAGGCAGTGCCACAATGGGGACTCTCTGTGGGCACTCCAACCCCACATTTCCCTTCACCACTGCCCTAGCAGAGGATCTCTATGATGGCTCCACCCTTGCAGCAAACTTCTGCTTGGACATTCAGGCTTTTCCATACATCTTCTGAAATCTAGGTGGAGGTTCCCAAATCTCAATTCTTGACCTCTGTGCACTCACAGGTTCAACAATACATGGAAGTTGCCAAGGCTTAGCCCTCTGAAGCAATGGCTTGAGCTGTACTTTGGCCTCTTTTAGCCATGACTGGAGCTGAAGCAGCTGGAATGAAGGGCACCACATCCTGAAGCTGCATAGAGCAGTGGCACCATGTCCCAATGCTGCATAGAGCAGGGGCACCTGGGACTTGCTCATGAAACCATTTTTCCTTCCCAGGCCTCCAGGTCTGTGATGGGAGGGGATAACTTGAAGGTCTGTAACATGCTTTGGAGACATGTTTCCCCATTGTGTTGGTGATTAACATTTAGTTCCTTGTTAGTTATGCAAATTTCTGCAGTGGGCTTGAAATTCTCCTTAGAAAAATGATTTTTCTTTCCTATTGCATGATCAGGCTGCAAATTTTCCAAACTCTTATGCTCTTCTGCCTCTTGAATCCTTTGCTGCTTATATATTTCTTCAACCAGATACTCTAAATTATCTCTCTCAAGCTCAAAGTTTCACAGATCTCTAGGGCAGGAGCAAAATGCTGCCAGTGTCTTTGCATGGCAAAAGTGACCTTTACTCCAGTTCCCAACAAGCTCCTAATCTCCATCTGAGACCACCTTAGCCTAGACTTCATTGCCCATATCACTATTAGCATTTTGGTGAAAGCCATTCAACAAGTCCCTAGGAATTTCCAAACTTTCCCACATTTTCTTGTCTTCTTCTGAGCCCTTGAAACTGTTCCAACCTCTGCTTTTCCAAAGTAGCTTCCACATTTCTGAGTATCTTTATAGCACTGCCCCACTACCTTGGTATCAATTTACTGTATTAATCCATACCTGCTCTGCTATGAAGAAATACCTGAGACTGGGTAGTTTATAAACTAAAGAGATTTGGCAGGGTACGGTGACTCATGCCTGTAATCCCAGCACTTTGGGAGGCCGAGGCAGGTGGATCACGAGGTCAGGAGTTCAAGACCAGCCTGGTCAAGATGGTGAAACCCCGTCTCTACTAAAAATACAAAAAAAATTAGCCAGGCGTGGTGGCGTGCGCCTGTAATCCCAGCTACTCCGGAGGCCGAGGCAGAGAATTGTTTAAACCCGGAGGTTGCAGTGAGCCAAGATTGCGTCACTGCACTCTAGCCTGGGCGACAGAGGGAGATTTCATCTCAAAAAAAAAAAAAAAAAAGAAAGAGATTTAATTGACCCACAGTTCGGTATGGCTGGGAAGGCCTCAGGAAACTTACAATCATGTCAGTAGGTAGAAGGGAAGAAAGGCACCTTTTGCATGGGGCAGCAGGAAGGAAAAGTGCCGAGCAAAGGAAGAACCCCCCTGTGAAATTATCAGATATTCTGAGAACTTACTCACTATCATGAGAAAAGCATGGGGGTAACTGCCCCCATAATTCAATTACTTCCCAGCAGGTGCCTCCCAGGATCTGAGGGAATTAGGGAAACTATAACTCAAGATAAGATTTGGGTGGAGACACCACCAAACCATATCACCTGGCATGTCTTTACAGCTTGTTATTTCCATTGTAGCCATAAAGCGAAACCCAAAGCTCAACTTGCACTCACACATTTGTTCAAAGAAGGCCAAGGAAAAAAGTAAAGGTTAAGTCATCTCAAAGCAGAATTTTCTATTATTTTAAGATGCTAAAAGCAACATAAAACACTTCAAAGCTCTGTTACAGAAAATTTCACCTGCAGGTGACCAAAATAATCAGAATGACTAAATGTACTGAACAAACCATTGCAGCTGATGTTTCTAACACTCTTTAGACAAGAAGAAATGTCAAATTCAGATTTATTCTCATTTCTGTGTTTGGTGATAATAATACTTTGCATCCACTTAAGAAAATCTATCAAAATAGTCTATTGTATTTCAAAATTCAGCCACTATAATAAAAATACTTTGAGTTATAAAGAGCAAGTACGCACAAAATAGATCCTGAGGACATTTTAAAATAATTTTCTATCTATTACAAAACACATTACCCCCTAAAATGCTGCCTGTATATTATAGTCTGAAATGGATAAAATGGGATTCTATTTAGAGGTCACTTTAATAGCCAAAGGCCACAACAAGATACTGTTAACTCCAACTGATTTTCACTTATTTAGGAGATGGCCAGTGTCAATAACATTCAGAACTTGTAACGATGCATTTAGCTTTTCCATATCTCATCACACCTAAAGTGTGGATTGAAAGTCAGAGTCTTTTTCAACCTGGAATGAGAGTAAATGATAAAATGTAAAACAGACACACACGTGGAGTCATCTTTGAAGAAATGTGGCTTTGGTAATAATACCATTTTTAAAGACCTCATGTTTCTTATAGGAACAGATGGCTTGTGTATGTTTGAAGGAGAGTGGGAGCATCCTAGAGTCAGTTGTCTTCCTTCTGTCATTGGCACAGGTCAATATATACCTTATGGTAAAGATGAGTTGATGAAAGAGGAGTTTACAAGTTATCTAGAGTATTACACAGTAGCTTACATGACATGGAGCCACCTAAATATTTGTTGTATCATATTTTAGACAGGCAATCATTCCTAGTGAACTGTGAAAGCCTATAAAATGGTTTCAGAGCTGTCCGTTTTAACGGATTCAGATGACATGTAACAAAATAGTCTAAGAGTAAAGAAAAAGCAAAAAGAGGTTTTACTTATTTGCAGGAGGTAGCTATGATAGGAACCAGTTTAATGTTTTCCTCTTCCTGAGGAGATTAATTACTGAAGAGTGTATAGAAATAAGTAATGCATGAACTAACAATATGAACAGAAAGAGTGCAATACATCTTTGATGTCTTTGATTATTATGCTGGGGCCCTCAACTACAGATTTGCTGATACCTTGTGTAGTATGCTAAATAATGAACCCCAGAGATCAGTCTCTACAAGTCCTTTAAATGTTACCACATATTAAAAAATGCAAATGTAATTAGGCAAAAACACGTGAGATGGAGAGATCACCCTGGTTTATCTTGGTGGGCTCTAAATGCAATCATAAGTGGTCTTATAAGAGACACAGAGGTAGAAGAGAAACAGGCACAAGCTAAGTAAAAGATATAATCATGGATGCAGAGACCGGAGTGATGCACCTATAAACCAAGGAATGCTGGTAGCCACCAGTAGCTGGAAGAGGAAAGAAAAGCAAATTCTACCCTAGAACCTCGAGAGGGAGCATGTCCCTGATGACACCTTGATTTCAGCCCAGTGATACTGATTTTGGACTTCTGACCTTCAGGAGCATGAGAGAATATTTTTCTGTTGTTTAGGCTACAAAGTCTGTGGTAGCTTTTTATAGCAGCCACAGAAAATGAATACATCACATGTTATTAAGTTCAAGCTGCTATAACAGAACACCATAAACTGGGTGGCTTATAAACAACAGCACTCTCTTCCTCACATTTCTACAGGCTTGGAAGTCCAAGATCAAAGCATTGAGAGGTTCTGTTTCTGATGTGGGCCTGCTTCCTGGTTCATAAACAGCCATTTACTAGTTGCACCCTCACACAGCAAAAGAAGCAAGGAAGCTTTCCAGCGGCCAGCATCTCTTTTATAAGGGCATGAATCTCATTTATGAGGTTCCCATCCTTATAACCTAATCACATTCCAAAGGCCTACCTCAAAATACCAGCATATTGGGAATTAGGTTTTAACATATGAATTTCACAGGGACACAAACATTCAGTCTACAGCAGTATGTTTAGCATTGATGCAGATATCTTAGGTGAATAAGACACACCTAGCAACTGAAAATTCTGACTTTTGAACATACATACTCAAGGACTTTCCCAGATAAGGTGTGTTGCTGAAGTTTATCTGAGCATGCCTAGATAAGGGATGTGTGGTCCAAAATGTCTGTCTCTCTCTCTCTCTCTCTCTCTCTATATATATATATATATATATATATATATATCTCATCCAGACGTATATAATCCCAGGCACTAACTGCTCAAATGTGCTGAATGGATTGCACAGGACAGGAGGGATATTAAAGTAAAACCGAAATATCTTAGGGACACCAGACTTGTGTTTGTTACTTTTCTGATCTAAACAAGATCTATTTGCTTATCTCCCTGACTCCGAAGACCTGGCCTGTATGATGAAAATGATAATTATAATATGGATAATTATATCAAAACTTCAGTAATCATTAAAGTGATGACGCTCATATTTTCTCTAAATATTAATAAAAGAAACTGGGTAGATACATTTAGAACTTTTAAATATGGCAAGCAATCATATCCGTCTGTAAGAAACCAAGCCAGATACACTAGGCTTATCAGGCTGTGATTCTCATAACCCAAAAGGAGCTACCACATTTCCAGTACAGTAGCTAAGGCCTGGTAATTTTTTTACTTTTACTTTTACTTTCTAGTGCTTATCATCATCTGTTTCCTTCCAGTGAAGGACAGGTAACTCCAGTAGGTATACATAGGTTTCTTTCTAAGCCTAGAAGGTGGAATGGTTTCCCTAATTGATACATTTGTGAAGCATATTTGGACAGAGACAATTGCCTCAGCTCTTTCCTATTTAGTTTCTCTCAGGGGCAAACTGCTTCAAAGAGCAAATGTTCTCTTTTATTTAGTGACAGTCTTGGTGACTGATGAGTTATTTTGACTCATTGTGGACATCCAATACATGGCCCATTTGACCTTCATACTAAGCTTCATCTGGCATCTAAGCTTTTCTTCATGAATACTAGAGGCGATACTTTGTTCTCTATGCTTCATATTTGTTTTATTTTACAAACTTTTTATAATTCAGTTGGCAAATTGGTGGGGATGATATTATTTGAAGGCTCTCTGGGCCTCAAATGTTACAATATTTATTTCAAGCACAAAAACCCCATTGGAATACAAACATCAGGGCTCTGCTGATGGGCCCATAGTCCGTTGCTTAAATTTTAGCAAGACTATATGACTTACTTGTCAGTTTGCTCTGAAAACCCAGGCATAATTCTGATCTTGGAGTCTTTAAACTCAGAATCAGAAAACCACTTATTGTAATATCACCACAAATTGCACAAGTGTAGTGGCACTCTTCAAATAATTTTTAGAACTAGAACCACTGGCTCTGATTTTAAATGTACTTCCAATTTGAATCTGGCAGTTTGACTGAAATCATGTCTCTCAAGAGGAAATATGTTTGAGTTGAGTGTACATTCAGTAGCTCTCCTCTTGCCTCTGGGAGTATGGTATTAGCTGTTACAAACCGGATTTGGAAATCTGAATTTTGAATCCACAATTTTACATTGCCATTGTAAAAGTCATAGAATGATTCCACTACAATATCGAGGATGTGTTTAGAATGCTGTGGGAGACAGGGAGCTCCTCCCACACTGATGGAGGAATTGGAAGGAAGGTGAATTCCAGGAAGTGCAGAATTTGTGCAACTGAGACTGGCTGAGAAGGTGTCTTTTGCAAATCATCAAAATCCAGGGATCATATGAACATGAGGGAGGAAAAGATGATTAAACAGAGGCATCAAAAGGGGTTCTGTGGAATTAGCAATATTCTATTTGTAAAGCTGGGTGATAGACCTAACAAACTTAAATATATTATTTTTTCTTGTTTACATTATTTTTTAAAATTAAGATAAAATGCACAGATATATATGAAGAATACAATTCACTGAGTTTTGACAAATGTATGTACTAATGTAATCAGCATAAAAACGAGGACATATTTTCTCCACTGTTTACTTGTGTCCCTTTCTGGTCAATCCCTACCCCTCTTCAGCAACCACTCTTCTGATTGCTATCATTCTCAATTATTTTTGCCTGATCTTCAATTTCATTTGACATTTACTTTCGTGTCTGACCTTTTTTTTTTTTTTTTGCTCAATATATACATTTTTGAGATTCAGATCTATTGGTGCATGTATGGACAGTTTATTCTTTCTCTATTTTAAATAAGCCGTATTTGGCTAAATTTATGTACAGTAAAACTTACTAATTTCTAGTGTACTATTCAATGAATTTGGGGAAATATGTATAGTTGTAAAACCACCACATATTCAACATAACTACTTTTTGTCAAACTCAGTGACATAGAGCTAGGTTCAAGATGATACCAAAATGCTGCATAGGAACTGAAAAAAATGCCAATATGGTGATTTTATAAACTCTGAATAAAGAATGAGTACTTTTTCAATCACTGGTAGGTCTTAACTAGTAATTTGACTAAATTTAAATTTTATGATAAAAATTTGTTCAAACAAAACACAAATAGTTTATGCAAATTGCTCTAATTTTTATTTTATTATTTCTGAATTATAAATTTATTATTAAATCAAAACCAATATACACAGCAAAGAAATAAAGAAAAAATTACCTACATTGAGTTAAAGTGTAATGTTCAAGACCAACAAGTATTCAAAATTACTTGGAAAATAAATTATTTGAAGAGGCACAGGAATGAGTAATTTGAAAACAAAAACAGCAACAAATAATAGGTCAGGCTCTATATTGCAAGTTTTTAGGATCCACACAGAAAGCCCAATTTGGGAATAATTGTCCGTTTTGTGATGTCTATGCATAGAACATTTAGACTGTGTTTAAAAAATCAATATGAACACTTATTATAGAATGAGGGGTCCATTATCATAAAATATACTTTTTAATTACTTCGAATTGCTATGTTGGAATTTGCCTTTTCTCCTTCTGCTTTTATTTCAGAAGGAAATTAGCAAGCTTATTGAAAAACAATCTAACTTCCAATCCAGAAAACTAGCATGCATCTGCTGCAGACTGCATAAATTCCTCCCTCCTTGTAGAGCACATTAGTGTAGTGTCTGGAATACCGCACATGCCAACAGTGGCAAGTCACAACAAGAGAGACACTATTTCTGATTATTTAACAGCCACCAAAATGCATAGTGACTGCTTTTATCATAGTGGAAGGAAGGAAGACCTGGAGGCTACCATAGATAAACAGAAACATAGGTACAGTATTATGGAGAAATACAGGAGTAATTTTTACATCATAATTATTGTGGGTTTTAAAAATCCACTGTATAACATTTTTGTTAAAGTTTGAAGAGTTGACAAATAGTTTGAAAAATGGCTGAAAATCTTTACTTAAACCAGTTTATCAGCAGATCATGAAAACAGAGAGAAATAGTAAAGTAAAAAAGCAGTAAATTCCAGCCAGCTGAGCTTCTTAATATTAGGTAGGCTTTTATCAGAATTGCATGAGTCAGGGTTTTTCTACTTTGAGTGAAATAAATTTAGTAATTCTTTGTTACCCATCCACAGGAAATAGCCTCAAGGAAACTGCCTGGATGTTAAATTGCCACATGCTTCAGTGAAGTTAATACATCTTTAACTTATCCTTGGCTTTTTAATAACCACAAAGACAAGACACAGGAAAGAAAGGAAGGAGGGTGGGATGGAAGAGGGATGAAGGGAGAGAAAGTAAACTTCTTAAGGTGTTTTGCCTAAAGGCCTTTGACATCTGCAAAGCTCCACTTTTTAACTTACTGTTTCTGGATGCAATTGCACTGTTTTTATAGCCTTATTTCTGGACTTATTTAGCAGAACAGCAGAGGTGGCAGAGGATTCAGTAGAAGAGTTATTCTCCAAGGCATATCCGTCAGTATTTTCTTTCCCAATACATCAGAGCTCTAACCAGCAAAGTGAATATTCTTTTAGCAATGCTTCTCTGCCAAAGTGTTTACACCCACACCAGAGTATCATCACTTGGGTCTAGGTATAACAAACCTAACTTCTTTCTTCCTCATTTTCAGGCAAAAGGAATTAAAGCACAGTGAAACTAAAACTAAAATGCATGTAGCATAACATCAGTTCAACCCATGTTTATTAATCACTTTTGTTTTGGAAATTTAATTAAAAAATATTCTCCCAACCTAGAAATTCTCTCCACAAAGGAATCATGGAAAAAAGAACTTTTATTATTGAATAAGCATTAAACCAGAACGTGATGTGCTAAATGGGAAACCCTGCTAAGAGATTGTAAAGACAAAAAAAAAAAAAAAAAATCTCATTTTTTTTATATGGCCATGCAGATACAACTCACTGCATACATTTTCTTAGGATAAACAATAAAAAGTAGTCCTCAAGTAAGAGGACTTGACAAAATATTCATCACGCATAGTCTGTTCCAGACTCACCTGGTAATTGTGCTTACCATCCGTGTCACCGTAATTGACTAATTGGCTTATCTGCAGTAAAAAAACAAAACAAACAAACAAACAAACAAAAAAAACTTCTTAAATCTTTTATGACAAGAGGTAGTTTTGCATTTTGGAACAAGTTAGGCTCTTACTCTGCTACGAAAGAGGGAAGATACATTTTGTTACCTCATTTGTTGTTTATATTTCAAAGAGATGGCTCCTAAGTTCTTGAGAAAAGACAATACTGGGTTTTAAAGTTGGCTAAGACTGATCTAGTTTTCAAAATTCTTTATATAATTTCAAAGAGAGGAGAAAGTTCTTACAATTATACATTTTCCAAAGTAAATATTCTAGAGGTGAAGTTTTTTCCCTTATTTTCAACAAGGAGAATTAGTTCTCTTATTTTTAGTTGTTATCTGTTTTTACATCTTTCATTTATTAATTCATACATATTCAGCAAATGTGTACTAATATCTTATTGTCTAAAACTACCAACTCTCATCAGTTTTACTATTTCACTTATTTTAACTATTACAATTTACTTTTAAAAAATTAGAAATATATATATTTTTGCAAGAGAAATTTGTAAATAGGTATATATTTAAATATAAACAAAACGCTGAAGCAAAGTAGAGAATATATAACTCAGGTCAATGAGTTATAAAACAATGAAGCTTAAAGTTACTTTTCCTTTTTTTTTTTTTTTTTTGTTTCGGAGTCTCTGTCACCAGGCTGGAGCGCAGTGGCACAATCTCAGATTACTGTAACCTTTGCCTCCTGGGTTCAAGCAATTCTCTTGCCTCAACTTCCCAAGTAGCTGGAACTACAGGCGCTCACCACCATGCCTGGCTAATTTTTGTATTTTTAGTAGAGTCGGGGTTTCACTATGTTGGCCAGGACGGTCTCGATCTCTTGACTTCATGATCCACCCACCTCAGCCTCCCAAAGTGCTGGGAATACAGGTGTGAGACACTGCGCCCAGTCGCTTAGTTATTTTTTCACAGCTATATTCCATAAATAGTAATAAATGTTTCAGGGTTTATTGTGAAACAAAGTTTTAGTCTCAAAGAAAGTCAAGTGCTTACTAAAGACAAAAGAAAACCCCAGAGACAAATACATTTATAACTTCTTATAGATAGATGACTACTTACATAGCAGTATGGCTAATCAAGTATCAATATACACCACTTTTATTGTGTTTAGCCAACCCAACGTATCGCCAACCCAATCAGAATAGAAACAAAAGCTATGTTGAAAGATTTTACTTATTTATTTATTTATTTATTTATTTGCTTATTTTTGAGATGGAGTCTCGCTGTGTCACCCAGGCTAGAGTGCAGTGGTGTGATCTCAGCTCACTGCAAGCTCCGCCTCCCGGGTTCATGCCATTCTCCTGCCTCAGCCTCCTGAGTAGCTGGGACTTCAGGCACCCGCCACCACGCCCGGCTAATTTTTTGCATTTTTAGTAGAGACGGGGTTTCATCATGTTAGCCAGGATGGTCTCAATCTCCTGACCTTTTGATCCACCCGCCTCGGCCTCCCAAAGTGCTGGGATTACAGGTGTGAGCCACCGCACCCAGCTGAAAAATTTTCTAAAACATAGTATAAAAATAAGTAGCATTATAACTCCAAACTTACTAAATTTTTATTCAATTTTAAGTATAAAATTCTAAGTAAATTCCTAAACCGTCACACAACCATATCCACAGGGTTGCCAAGAATTGCATGCTAGGTTCTGGAAAGAAATATAATTATAATTAAGCATTAATCTAACTGCACTTTGGCCCATTTTTCTGTTGCTAAAACTAATACAGCACCAGATGCTGACAATTTGCGTCCCCATTGTTCTTATAGATAGGATTTTGGACATTAGGACCAAAACACTGTTTAAGAATTGATGTGTATCTTCATCGTTCCTGTAAACAAGATCTCTGACTACAGAATCATACGGCTTTAGTTTAAGGATAGCTTAAGATATTTTTCAGACTCCTAATTCCAGCAACCAGTTTGGAGACCTCCACAGAGGAAAGGGATCAACACGATAATACAGCTTCGTCATATCCCATCCAAGACTTCAGTCCACGTTCTCCATCCAATCAGTGATCTCTACACTTTGGCTTACTCCCAAATCCTTAAAAGCACTAGCCCCAAACTCTTCAGCAAGGTGGATTGGCAGTGTTTTCCCGTCTCCTACCGTCTCCTCCATCAGTAACCCTGTGATTAAAACTCCTCTGCTGCAACCTGGTGACATGCTAGGTGCATCGGGCAGTAAATCTGATATGGTTACAATCAAAAGTAAAATTTTCTTATAACAGCATGAGAATTATTTCTGTTTAGCAGTGGTTCTCATCTAGGGATCCCCATACCACTCTCCGTTAGGAGACATTTGGCAATGCCTTTTCTAGTGGTCTCAGCTAGAGAGGGATAGTGCTCCTGGCATATAGTGGGTAGAGGTCAAGGAGGCTGCTAAACTTCCTACAATGTACAGGACAGCTCCCCATAACAAAGAATTACTCAGGCCAAAATGTTAATAGTGCTGAAGTTAAGAAAACCTAATACATTATAGTAAGTTTTGTGACAGTTGCTAATTAGTACTATTCAAGTTTTCCTCCACAATGAGATGCCTAGTACAGTACTGATCCTAAATTGAATGAAAATTGGTACTGATTTGCACTAAAACACAGGATTATAAAGTATTAATAGAACATTACTTTAACCTGATAGAAGCTTAACACTTTTATTTCATTATTGCATAAGTGGACACAAAATGCTTGAAGTTAACAAGATGGTAGTGCAACATTTGTAGTACAGGGATAGAAGTTAGCCTTAAGTATTATATTTTAACATTTAATAAATAGTGCAAGAATTTAGCATTACACAAGAAAAATATATCAACAAAGTGTATGGGCTATCCCCAGTTTAGCAGACTAAACCTGACGTGGGCAGTGTTTCTAATTTCTAGCCAAACACTATACACAAATTAAATAACAGTAATAGCTCTACTAACAGCTATAAGCAATGAAAAATGGAAAATGTTTGGCTACAGAAAATCAGATGCTTTCAAGATATAAAATTTAAAAGTGAAATGTTTTAAAGCATTGAATGTGATATTTTCCTTAAAGCACTATCTGGAAAAAAAACTGAGGGTAAAGTTGTGTTTGTCCAATTAAGATTTATATTATATGAAAACAGGCATTTCTTATCAATACGTATCCTTATTAAAATCTGTTTCTTAAAATAGAAGCAACAACTCTCTTCAAAAGTCAATTAGGTATTAGTTTTATTTCCCCAAACTTACGTCCATGTATAAAATTCATTACAAATACCAGAATGGGATTTACATACTCTGTTTTCATATAATTAAAAGTAAAAGGTATATGTCCATGGTTTGAATAGTAAAGGTATGAAATTCAATTCTGATCGTGATAATTATTTTATAGTAATTTGTGAAGAGTATCTTAAATCACACTTTCTACTTACATAACATTCTTTTTTGCTTAAAGCTTATAATTTTATCAAAGTAGGTAAGGCTATTTATAAAATTACTTTTTGTCCAGGGACCTGAAATTCCCTTTGCTGTGATTACATTGTTTCAAAATCCATTACTTCTCCAACATCATCTCTGAAACAATTTTAGTATGATTGTATCATGTCAAAAGCTATATCCTTTATTCACCAAATAATAGAATTTTTTAAAACTTTTCTGGCACCAGACAGGAGAAACATCTTCACTTTGATTATACTTGAACAAGTCTAAGTAGTCTGCTTTCCTTTTAGAAAGGTTTTCATTTGCATTTGCCATTTTCAGGATTCAGTGCTATTTGCAAACCACTTAAAGTTCTATTCTGAAAAAATAAACAAAAATTTTCATTAACAGAGAGATTTCCAATCCCTAACAAATGAAGCAAAAAAGAGAAACCCTTTGAGCTATAGTTCAACTTTTTGTGCCTACTATATTCAGAATTTTTAAAAATCTAAAACCATGTTTTAGGAAAAAAACAGAAAAATGGAAAATTATTTTTTAGTAGAAGAAGAATAATTGTATAAGGGCATCCTTGTCAATAGGTTAAGAAAAAATATGTGCCTAGTGTCTCACAGCTGAAAGACACTTTAAAGGAAATTCAAGCTAACATTCTCATGCCTTTCTATAAAACACAAGTCCCAAGACAAAAATTAAATTTGAAATTTTGTCAAAATAAGAGTAAATTTTAAAATAGATTAAGGTACTTTGGAAAGAGTTTTAAATATCATTACAATTAACTTACTACATATGAAAGCTTTATTTATCTCTCTCTCTCCTTTCCTCCCTTCTTTTATTTCCTTCCTTATTTCCTTCACTAAATGAGAAGACTTAGATATAATGATTTTGCTTAATGATATTGATAATGTATATCTCAGTTAGTTTTCTACTAATCCATAACATATTACCCCAACTTTAGTTGCTAAAAATAATATATGTTTATCACTTCATTATTTCTATCTATGGGTCAGTAGCTTTAGCATGACCTTAATAGATTCTCTGCTCAGGGTATCTCCTAAGGCTGTAATCAAGTCGTTGGCTACAGCTGCTTATCATCTAAAGATGTGACTGAGGAAGGATCTGATTCTAAGCATATTCATGTGGTTTTGGAAGGATACGTTTTCTTTTAGACTTCTGGACCAAAAGCCCCAAATTCTTCCTGGCTTTTGGCCAGGAAGGATCAGTTTCTTACCATCTGGGCTTCTCCACAGGCCAGTTGACAACATGGCTACTTGCTTCAACAAAAGCACAAAGGGAGAGAGTTTGCTACAAGACAAAATTGCTCTATTGTATAATATCATTACGGAGGTGACATTCTATCTCCACTGCATCTTATTGGTTAGAAACAAGTATTAAATTTTGTGTGCATTTAGAAGACAGGATTACAGACAGACATGAATACCAGGAGAAGGGAAGCTTAGGTTACCACTTAGAGTCTGTTCCTTACACTAGCTAAAATATACTGAACACTGAATGTTCCAGAAACTTCTGCTTGTTCCCAAATCTTCTTTCTCTCTGTAGAGCTAAAACTAGTATGTCTTGGCTAGGCATATAACACACAGGGATAAACGCTACAATTTTTTCCCTCCTTACAGCTAATATAGTTAGATGACCAATTGGATAAGAGAGGAAACTATATGTACAACTTGTTTCTTCCCACTTTCTAGAACTCGGATGCATTAGTAAATTATCTTTGATTACATGGTAGTAGTATATAAGCATTTTACACGATTAAACACATTTAACTATCACATACTTTTATCAGGTAGGGAATCAAATTACTCCTATATTATATATAAGAAAAATGAGGCAAAAAAAGTAAAATATTTTGCCCAGAGATACAAAATAAGTGCTGTTGCTATAATATAAACACAAAGCGTATAAATGCAAACTTTAGTTTTTATCTTTATTAGTCTTCTGCTTTACAACTTCATAATTTGCGTTAGTCATCTAGTTAAACAAAAGCATTTGAAATTCAGACCGAATAATTATGACAGTAAAGAAAAACATATCTGCATATCATGGGAAGTTTTTCCAAATACCCATTTGATTTTATCAGAGGTGATCTCCAATTTTGGCATCACTGAAAAACATGAGCTCAGGTGACCAAGCTGAGAATAATTTATACTTTTATAAATATACTTCAGGTACATCCTTTATGTATGATGCAGAGTTTTCTGAACAGTTCTCTATAAGAAGAACAATCTCTACATAAAAAAGACTTGACTTAAAATTAAAATAAGACTTATATATAACAGAAGAAAGACCTAGAGGCTTATATTGAATGTCTTAGCATTTGACATTATTAAACAAAATAAATTAGGTTGAAAAAATTAAATAAACTAATGAATTAATTGATTATATGGCTTAATATTTAAACACCTAAACTTAAATATATATTTATTTTTTCTTAGTTTCTCCAGCAAATTTAAGTATTATTTTACCCTTTGGTACCAACATAAGCATTCTTGCTCTCTGAATTAATCTCTACTTTTTTAAAAAATTTTTAACCAGAACTATAAACACACATATTCATACATACACATGTGCATGCACATGTGTATTCACCAAGAACAAGTTAAGTAGTGAGAAAACATCAAAAATTACTTACTAAATTGTTATGATAAACTGAATATCCTAGAGTTGTGATTCAAATCTGATCCAGCTGACCCAGACGTTTTGCACTACTTGGCACAGCCTCTACCATCTCCATACTCTGGTCATCTTTTATGAGAGTTGAAACACGAAAGCAGAGCTTTCTCTTGTCAGACTTGAGATGGGAAAATACGTGAATGGGGAATAAAACCCTTTGCCATTCTAGCATGTCCTCCAAGGAACAGGAAAACATTGCGATTTGGTGGTTAAAAATATGTTGTAGTGAGTAGGCAAATTAGCAAAACATAATATATGAATAATGAGACTAGATTGTCTATCAATTTGGAGAAATACTGACAAAACTCTCCCACTCTAATACTTGCAAAACTCACAATATTCATTCATCTGTACCAGTGATTCCTTATGGTAGTGACTCAGAGAAAGGACTACATGACTTCACAGAAATTGTTATTTCTTTGGATTATGACAAAAAAAATTGGTAAGACCTTTACTGCAAAGTAAAAAAGAAACACACACACACACACACATTTAAGTAGTCCATAAAATAAATCTGTGAAGAAGGATAATTTGGGTGTGTTCACAACAACAACAATGCAACAAACAACAACAGATTCACATACACATGTATACTTTCCTAGTTAGCACAGGGAATGAGGGACAAAACCATGTTCTCTTTGTTAAGACCTGGGTCTTCTGACATATTTTAACATTAATCAAGTTGCCAGCGTTACTTAAAATGACCTCTATTTTCAGTCTAATTACAATTTTTAATCTATATTTTTCCCCATTATCATGCTGAGTGCTTTTTTAATTAAATTGTTTGTGTATTCATCTAAATGAAGTTCTCTGCTTCACTACCTCATACACTTGTGCCAATTTGACAATAATGTAAAGGAATTCAAGACTTTATTTGATATTTTTTCATTTCATTCACTAGCTCTAAACTTAAATTTTTATGTATCAAAATGATTTCATTTTTATCATGGACATTTCCCTCAAAATCAAGAGTAATGTACTTTGCTTTTCATTGTCCTATTTGGATAGTAGCTTCTCATTACAATATTATTCATTATTAAGCAAATGTTTGAATGCTATTCTGTTCCCCATGTAATATATAAAAGGAACTCCACTCTAACCAATTGTTATTGTTACCTCCCCTCCACAGCAGCCACTAAAACAAAAAAACAAAACAAAACACTTCTAGAGTTTATCCAGAAGCTGTGGAAATGTAAAATTGTATTTGTTTTCACCCATTTGTATGGCAAGAGTACTGAGCTAATAGATTTTTATTTTGTATTAGATTGGCACAAATGTAATTGTGGTTCTTGTAGTTACTTTTTTTTTTTTTTTTCCTGAGAGGGAGTCTCCCTCTGTCGCCCAGCCTGGATTGCGGTGTCGCGATCTAAGCTCCGCCTCCCGGATTCAGGCCATTCTCCTGCCTCAGCCTCCCGAGTAGCTGGGACTACAGGCACCCACCACCGCACCCAGCTAATTTTTTTTTTTTTTTTTTTTTTTTTTTTTTTNGCGGTGTCGCGATCTAAGCTCCGCCTCCCGGATTCAGGCCATTCTCCTGCCTCAGCCTCCCGAGTAGCTGGGACTACAGGCACCCACCACCGCACCCAGCTTTTTTTTTTTTTTTTTTTTTTTTTTTTTAGCAGAGATGGAGTTTCACTGTGTTAGCCAGGATGATCTCAATCTCCTGACCTCGTGATCCGCCTGCCTCGGCCTCCCAAAGTGCTGGGATTACAGGCATGAGCCAACACACCTGGCTGCCATTATTTTTAAAGGCAAAAACAGCAATTACTTTTTCACCAACATAATACTTCCGCCAACTTTGAGAAAACCACCACTTACTTCAAACCTGATTTATTTAATCTATACAAGCGTAAGAATAATATCTATGGTAGATGACACAGTCGTGATGAGATCAGATAAAATAGTATGTCATTTTAAACTTTAAGTCAAATATTTTAAAAATTACCATTTCATTTGATATTTTTATGAAGATTTTAATTAAGTAAAAATACAATATGTAGTCATGAGCTCTGTTTATGTAACAGCAGACATGTCTAGGGACACTTGATTATTCTTTATATTCTGTGTCAATACTCTCATTCTCAAAGAGGATGCCTTATATTTCCATCCATCAAAACTCATAAAGTATAACAAGAATTATAGGCTATATAAAAATGATTATGTTCCTTGTGGAGATTACATGTCAAAGGCTAGAAGTCAAAGGTAACTGTGGTAGGCAGAATAATGTCTCCTCCTACTCCCTAATGATGCACTAAGCCCAGTAGCCTGTGAATATGTTATGGTACATGGCAAAGTAACTTTGCAGTTTTGATCAAGAGTAAAGATGCTGAAATGGGAAGATTATTCCAGATTATTTTAATGGACCTAATCTAATCACATGAGTCCTAAAAGTGAAAGAAAAAACTAGAACTGTAAATCTGAAAGATAAGATAGGAGAAGAAAGAGAAAGAGAAGGAGGAAAGATACTAAGCAAGAGTGGGCTTGACCGATGCAACATTGCTCAACATTTGCGGTTGGAGGAAGGAAGTCAAAGAATGAAGATTGCCTCTAAAAGTTGGGAAAAGCCTTAAGTTAACAGCCAGCAAGAAAATGGAGATTTTGTTCCTATGGCAGTAAATCACTGGATCCTACCAACATATTGAATGAGCAAGCTTCTAGGAGGCAGTGCTGCATTACTGACACCTTAATTTTAGCCTGGTGAGAGTTCATGTTGTATTTCTGACCTGTTAAATTATAAGATTACACATTTGTGTTCTTTATATAACATGAAGGAGGGTTTGTTAAAAGTTAACAGAACTTTGGTATTGTTGAAGAAGTTCAGCTTTACAAAGATATTTCCATGCTGATTGCCTCTCCTTCTCAAATTAAAAGGTACTGTTGACAGGCTGTACCACATATTGCAAAAATTCACTTCAAGCATATCTTCTGCCAAGAAATCCCCAAACAAAAAGTTTCTTCAATTTTCCATTCTTCTAGAGCATGCTACACATAGAAGTCTTAGACCACTTGTGATATTGCATTTTTAACTAGTGTTTACATGTTTGCTTTGCTATTAAAATTAATTTTGTTAGGGTTATGTTATTGTTGTTCTTGTTGATGTTTCCTTCCTCTATATGGTCTGGACTGAAGCAATTTCTAAAAGTATGCATGTTCAGTAAAGAAATCTGGATAAACTCTGTCTTCCAACCAAATTGTTAGATAGAAGCAAAAATAAAATATTTTTATGTAGCCATTTTATAGTTTATAAAGCTTTCCTATAGGTAGGTAGGTAGGTAGATATGTAGATAGGTAGGTAGGTAGATAGATAGATAGATAGATAGATAGACAGACAGACAGACAGACAGACAGAGATAGAGATGGAGTTAGAGATATTTAGTTAATTCTTCTTTCCTAAGATCAGAGTGTGTCCTCCTTGGTAAGTAAGCAATAGTCCTATGTATGTAGAATTATCTCTTCTGTCCAGTCATACTTTCTGACTTTGTTACTTCTGATCATATTTTGATGAGTTGTATTGACAAGGATTTTTAAAGCAACTGGCCTTTAGTATAGTTGCAATTCTTAGCTATGATACTGTGAAACTGCTTGTCACAAAAAACTTGGGGCAAAGTCAGCCATTTAAGCTTTGGTATAAAAGAAAGACCATTGATTAGTATACTAATCTTTAATAATTGATTTTTAAAATCTAGAAAACAATGTTTTTCTAGTCACATTCACATACAAAGGGGAATAATTAGCACTGAAAAGTTAACCATTGATTTTTTCAAATGCTTCTGATATGTAATAATATGGATTCAATTCATGATGAGCACGAAATCCTATGTTTTTATTATTTGCTTGCATTTAACATGGGGACAGAGTTTTATAGTTTTATAGCAGTGGGGGTTCAAACATTATTTAGAGTGATCTAATTTGATGACCAACAAACTACTTCACGACTTGTAAATTTCAAGGTTCTGAATCTCTTTTGATATGGGAATTTACAAATGGAGGGTAATTCATCTGAGCTCTCCTTCTGCCTCCCTCACAAGCATGCTGGGGGAGGCTCTCTGCCTACGCATGTCTCCTCCATAGCTATATACACATTCCCAGGGGACTACCTTCTTCAAAGGAAGTCAGAACATTTAAATACATTAAAATAACAAAAATTCAGAATTCTTTATAAATCTTGTGAAGTCATACCTGTTGGGGTCCGCGTGTTTCCTAAACAAAGGAATGAACACACAAGACAACACAAGACAAGACAAACATGGCGGCCGCCTCGAATGGCGCGCTCCGCTTTATTTTATACAGTCGTTTGTGGAATGTTGCCAAGTCACAAGACACATTGTTGTTTTTCTGACCTTTCCCTGACTTTCTGGATTTTCAAGATGTTTACATATAAACAGGCCCCCAACGCCCTACTTCGTTTGCAAGAGCAGGACTTATTGGGAACGCCCTGCTTCATTTTCGAGAGCAGGACTTGTCGGGAACGCCCTGCTTCGTTTGCTAGAGCAGGACTTATGGGGAACGCCCTGCTTCGTTTGCGAGAGCAGGACTTATCGGGAACACCCTGTTTGTGAGCACGTAGTCCTCTACACATACCTGTTTGCTGCTGCAGGATAAAGAATTCTCTATTTGTCCAGGACTTCATTTAGTCTCACTCAGCTGAACATCAATAGACTTACCCATGAGAAATATTGAAGGAGAAGATTGGGAACCTGTAGGTTGTCTTATATTCCCCAGTTTCTTACTTGTAATGATGAATATTGAGCCATCTCTCTATTTCCTTTTCTTTAATATCATTATGCTCTTTCCTTTTCTACTTTAAACAAAATGAGTAGGAATCTCTTATTTACCCCTGTTCTTTCATTGTATATATATGATACATATACTCATAAATACACACACACACTCATATTCACCTAATAAAAACACACACATACAGACATACGTACACATTATTTAACTCTATTTCAATAATAAAATATTTTATTTCATTTACAAAATAAATTTAAGGTATTAACATGCAAGCAAAAAATGATTTGAGGTAAATCAAGGAGTACCAAAAATTTACCTAGGGATGTACATAATTAACTCTATGTTAACATTTTCTTAATTTTTTTTTTTTTTTTGACAATTGATAATGGTTAGGGACCCAAACAGTATAACTCAGCATCTTTTTTCTTTGGAGATACTAATATTTTTAATGATATTGATTTAGTCACTGGTGGTTTATCTTATGGAACCGCCATGGGTTACATATTCTGAGATAATAATAACAGTTGTTTTGGAGATAGTATATGATAGCCTGAATAGTGACACCTCAGAGATGTCCAAGTTAGAATATTTGAATATGTAAACATATTGCCTTAAGTGGTAATAAGGACTCTGCAGATGTGATTAAGTATTTTGAGATGGGGTGATTAGCTCATATTATTTGGTTGAGCCTAATATAATCGTAGAGAAAGGCAAAAGGTCAGTGTAAAGAGAATGCAGTGTAAAGACAATAGAAGAAACTGGAGTAATGTGGCTGCAAGCTAAGGAATTCCAGCAGTCCCTAGAAGCAGGAAGAGCAAAGAATGACTTCCTCCCTGGAGCACACAGAAATCACCAGCTCTGTAGACAACCTAATTTTAACCTTATAATACTGATTTCAGGCTTCTGACTGTCAGAACTGTAGGAGCATAAATACATCTTGTTTTAAGCCACAAAGTGTGAGGTAATTACAGCAGTAATAGAAATGAATAGAAAGTGCGTTGGGTTGTGGCTAATGGTAATAAGGATGAAAGTGCTGTTATGTATGTTCTCTACAAGATTGTTAAAAAGTTCCAAAAAGACAAAACAGAATATAAATTCTGTATATCTAGTCAGAAGGTCAGTGTTTGTATGACAGTCTAAGTATTGTCACAAAGACACAGTTACAATACAGTGCAAGGATATATATGAAAAGCATTTAAACTGGTAATCAGTCCTACTATAGTCTCAAGATTTTGCTCCTATGATAAACCAAAGAGCAAGCAACAAGACCTAGAGTAGATCCAGAAAATGCTCAAGACATTTCTCTAGAATCAACAAGCAATAGGTTTTGCCTGTCAAAAACAAAATACACATTTCCAAATCAAATTGGGTAATGTCTTCTGGTTATTTGTTACAAATATTATCTGTGTCCTTTATTGAACCCTATTACCTTAAAACATCAACAGCTAATATCAGTGTAAAATATAGTGATTTAATAAATAAATGACTATTTGACAGTAGTCTCAACTTTGATATTAATTTTGTTTTACTTTTTATACTAGGTAGAGCAGCCCAGTGTTATAACTAGTTTCCAAAGAAAAGTTCCTCAGATAAATCATGCCTACTTCTAGTCACCTTGCTTAATTCCATTCTACCCTGAATCTGGGCTGGAACTGTTACAATCTTTCAGTTAACAAATTGTAGCAGAAGTAATTCTGTGTGAGTTCCAAGCTTAAAGTTTTAAGATGCTATAATTGCTTTCTTCTGTGGACTTTCAAACTCCAAGTCCCCACATAAGAAGCCTGAACACCCTGAAACTAATATATTGTGAAGAAGCCCAAACCACACACGTGAAGATGAGAGATAGAAGGAGATCAAAAATACTCAGCCAGCCCTCGACTGTTCCAGCCATTTCAGCTGAAATGCCATGCATGTGAGTGGAAAGAAAAACAAAAACAAACAAAGAAACCCTTCTTGGATGTCCAGCACAATTGGCCCTTCAGATAGAACTAGCACTAGCCATTATATGACAAAATAAGACGTAAACTGTCAAGTAGGAACTGCACAGTTGAGTGAATTAACCCATACAATTGTGAGAAATAAAATCATACAAAACTGAGCCACTAAGTTGGAGAATGGCTTATTATATGGCAATAGATAATAGAAAGGCTCATTCTTGTCAAATCACCTGAAAATGTTCCCAAATTTGTTTTCCTGTTGTTGTTTAATATTCTCCTTGTTCTCTTCTTCATGTGGCTATTCATTTTTAAGACTCAGCTCTTTTCTGTTGCTTATTTTTACTCATTTATATTAGAAACCCTTTTATTTTCCGTTCTCATTGCACCTTGCTTTTTCTTTCATAATACCTGTCATCAAATTGTAGTTTTAAAAATGTTCAGTTGTGTTAAGGATACTATAAGTTCTCTAAAATCTTAAGTCTATTCAATTTCCCATCTGTTTACCTTCAGCTACAAATCTAGGACTAGTATAAGGCAGACAATTAATAACTTAATTGAATAAAATTTTTTGGATGTAGGATATCTACTAGCACTGTTGTCTTAGTTGATACCATTACTATATATATTTGGAAAATATTTTAGGACAAAAGATATAGTAGAACTATTACTAAAAGGTAAAAGTTATAGCTTTATGAGGTTAGAAAAAGAAGATACTTTAGAAAGATAAATACCAGGGACAACATTAGAAAGATAAATACCAGGGCCAGAGCAGCCCCAGTGGCCCTGGGCTTCAGAGTTCCTCTTATACAGGCTGACTCCCATAGCTCCAGTCTTTAGGCCAGCCCATGTGGTCATAGGCACCAAGATAGTCCCTGTGATTCCAGGCTTTAGACTAGGCCCTGCAGACCCAGACTGTATGCCTGCCCCAGAAACGGGCCCACTCCAGGCTCCAAGCTGGTTCCAATTACACCAGCCTTCAGTGGACTCAGGACCCAGGCCTGCTCTAGCAAATCCAGGGTTCAGGCTCATCCAAGTAGACCCCAGTGCCAGGCCAGCCTCTGCAGAATACGGATCTAGAAACACTTCTCCAGATCTAGGCTTCAGGACAGCATTGGTGAACCCAGGAACCAGGTTCAGTCCCATGGACTTAGGCTTCAGGCCCATTTTAGAGGACACAGACTCCGGGTCCGTCCTGGTGCCTGTCTGGCTCCTAAAGACTCAGGTACAAGGCCTTTTCTAATGCCAAGCTAGTCCCTGTGGATCCAGGCTTCAGGCCAGCCCCTGTGGATAGAGGATCGAGGCTCACCCCAGCAGACCTAATTAACAGATACATCACAGTGCAACCAGGCCCCAGGCCCACAAAGTTGCTGACCCAGGCACACCCAAGCCAACCTGAAAACTCCAGAAACAAGCCTGTCCAATAACCATGCCAAATGGTCCACCCAGAATCTCCGGATAAGCTGACAGATGAAAGGCTTTTCCCAGCACAAACAGTCTGCAAAGACTGAAGAAGTACCTACATCATCAAATGTATAAACATTGACGTATGACCACAAGGATCAAGAAAAATCAGAGAAACATGATATTACCAATGGACAAAACAGGGTGGGTACTAGTGACTCAAATTTTTGAGTAAAGAAGTACAAGAGGGAGAAAAGAAATACAAAAGGATAGGAAGTTTCTTTCAATGAATAATAGCAGTAAACTTTCCAAACCTAGAAAAGATATAAATATTTAGGTACAACAAGGTCAAAAGTTCCTAATCAGAATCAATTCAACAAGACTACCCCAAGACGTACTATAATCAAGATTTCAAAAACCAAAGACAAATAGAGGACTTTGAAATCAGTAAGAGAAAAAGAAGCAAATAATATATAAATGAATTCCAATATAGTTAGCAGCAGATTTCTCAGCAGAGATCTTGCAGGCCAGGAGGGAGTGAGATAATATATTCAAAATACTGAAAAAGGAAAAAAAAATCAATTTTTCAGAAATGAAGGAGAGATAAAGACATTTCCAGACAAATAAAAGCTGAGGGAGTTCATCAACAAAAGAATTGCCTTACAAGAAATGCTAGTGGGAACTCTTAAAACTCAAAGAAAAGAATATTAATGAATAACGTGAAAATATTTGAAAGTATAAATCTCATTGGTAAAAGTTAGTACTCAGTCAGACTCAGAATACTCCAATGCATAATGGTGGTGTGCACTTATATCTTTAGTGTGAACGTTAAAAGACAAAACTATTTTAAGGAGATACAATAATTTGTTAAAACATATGCAATTTAAAAGTGTAAATTATGACATCAAAAAATCCAGGTGGGGGCAAGAGTGTAATAAAAGTATCAAAGTTTGGCAGAGGGGCTTTAAAAAAAATAAAGTAAAATTGCTATCAGCTTAAAATAACCTATTATAAATATAAGATGTTTTCTGTAAGCTTCATGAAAACCATAAAGAAAAATTGTATGATAGAAACATAAAAAGCAAAAAATCAAAGCACACCACTAGAGGAAATCACTTAAGCACAAATGAAAACAGTAAGAGAGAATAAAGGAAAAAGAATCTACACAAGTAAACAACATTTAAGAAAATAGCAATAGTAAATCCTTACCTATCAATCATTACCTTAAATGTAAATAGATTAAATTCTCCAATAAAAAGACAGGGTGGCTGAATGGATTAAAAACAACAAGACCCAAGTACATGCCGGAATAGTAGGAAACTAAATTTAACAGCATATTTAAAAGATCATTCATGCTGACCAGCTGGAAAGCTCTGCATTCCTGTGGGGTGTGGGGAGAGGGTAGGCAGGTGAGGAGGAGCAGGACAAGACAGTTCGCTGGTGAAAGGCTGAGCAGAGCATAAGCAAGACTGACTGAGTTCAGAGGGGAGATGTGGGGAATGGGTGAGACTGAGGGCAGAGGGCTTGGGCAAGAGGTGGAGCAGGATGTGGGGGTGACTGACGGTAGAGGGGCAGGGCAGACCCAGGTGCAAGGTGGGTGGGGAGAAAAAATAAAAGAAAAAGATCATTCATTCACCATAGTCGAGTGAGATTTATCCCAGGAATAAGGATAGTTCAACATTTACAAATCAATCCCATTTAAAATAACTATAAAAATGCTTAGAAATAAATTTAACCAAGGAGGTGAACGATCTCTACATTTCAAACTATAAAACTTTGAACAAAAAGAGGATGCAAAATGCAAAAATATTCTATGCTCATGAATTGGAAGAATTATATGTTAAAATGTCTATACTACATAAAGTGATTTACAGATTCAATGCAATCCCTATCAAATTACCAAAAACATTCTTCACAGAAATTGATAAAAATGCTAAAATTTGTATGGAATAACAAAAAGACTCTGAATAACCAAAGCAAGATCGAGTATAAAGAACAAAGCCAGAGGAATAACACTATCTAACTAAAAAATATACTAAAAAGCCATCTAAAGAGTATGGTACTTCCATAAATGCAGAGATATATACCAATGGAAAAGAATAGAGAGCCCAGAAGAAAACACGCATTTACAGCCAACTGATTTTCAACAAAGGTGCCTAGAACACATATTAAAGAAAGGATTGTCTCTTCACTAAATGGTGTTTGGAAAACTAGATATATACAGAAGGAAGAATAAAATTGGATCTTTACCTCATATCATAACCTAAAATCCATTCAAAATGGATTAAAATCTTAAATTTAAGTTATGAATCTATAAAATTACTTGAAGAAAATATGTGGAAAATCTTTATGACATTTGTCTGTACAATAATTTTTGGATATGAGCATAAAAACACAAAAATGGTAAAATATTTTTCAACCAGGCATGTCCTAAGGAGATAATTTTTAAAACACATTTTTTTTTTCAAAATGTGTTTTTGAGTTTTTGCATTCAAAAACTCAAACAACTCAATACAAGAAAACAAATAACCCAATTGAAAAATGTGCAAAGGACCTGAATAAACATTTTTTAAAGAAAACATACAGCCAATAGATATATGAGAAAAATGGTTAACATCACTAAACATCAGGAAAATGCAAAATAAATATCACAATTAGTTATTACTTCATACCTTTTAGAATGGCTGTTATCTAATAGATGAATGATAACAAGTATGAGTGTTATCACTCATATAACAATGCAGAGAAAAGGGAACACTGGCACATTGTTGGGGGAATGTAAATTAGTACAGTCATTATTGAAATCAATATGGAGTTTCCTAAAAAAATTAAAAATAAAACTACCTTATGATCTAGAAATCCCACTACTGGGTATATATTCAAATGAAATTAAATCAGTGTGCAGAAGAGCTATCTGCACCTCCATGTTTATTGTAGCATTATTTACAATAGCCAAGATACGAAATCAGCTTTTGTGTCCTTTAATGGATGAACGGGTAAGGAAAACATAGTATAAATACACTATGGAATACTTTTCAACAATAAAAAGAAGAAACCCTGTCATGTGCAAAAACATGGATGAACCCAAAAAACATTATGTTAAGTGAAATAAGCCAGTCACAGAAAAATTAATATAGCATTATCTCACTTAGATGTGGAATCTAAAAATTTGAATTCATACAAGTACAGAATAGAATGGTGGTTACCAGGGCCTTCCTGGAATGGTTTATTAAATGTAGAGAGATGTTGATCAACGGATATACAAATTTAGTTAAGAGGTATAAGTTTGGGATAACCATTTCACAAAATGTTGACTATAGTTAATGACAACATATTATACTTTTAAAAAATGCTAACAGAGTAGATTTCAATTAAAAAATGCTAACAGAGTAGATTTTAAGTGTTCTTACCATATAATGATAACCACATAATGTAATATATATGTCAATTAGCTTGATTTAGCCATTTCACAATGTATATATATTTCAAAATATCATATTGTACACAGTACATATATACAATTATATTAGCAATCAGAAAATTAAAAGGAGGATAAATAATTTTGTTAGAATACAGAGGTGTACACAAATTACTTTGAAAACATGAAGAATGAAGGCCTAATTCTTTCTCAGATAACTTGTAATTGTAGAGAAGGTATAAACATTCAGTATGATTTCAGAACATAATTAAGAAACGGTTAATTTTTTAAAACAAAAGAAAGCATTGTAGACAATGAGCAAATTATATTAAAAATCAGATTTGAAAGCCCATGGTATTTTCCATGTTAGTGTTAATGTCGTTAGTGCTGATTCTACTCAGAAGTGATTTGAGAAAGCCTGTGACTGTGAATTGAGAACAACCTCTAAATGCACTTATGTGTCGTTACAGTGAAGTTGGATCTAATAATGTAGGCAATGGTAATGTGTTCAAGATTTTTAGTAGGTAGTTGATACCAAATCCAAATCTAGGTTAAGAAAAATAATAAAATGGATGCTGGAAAACATGCATTTGTTTATTGATTTGCTTGTTGGTATATGCATTTCAAGAATACCTATAGACATCTCTTCTCTGCCAGGGACTGTTCTAAGTGCCTCGGGATATAGAAAAAATACAACTCACAAACTTTCTGTTCTCAGGGATCTTTCATTCTAGTGAGAGGATAGATGTGGTTTTGGAAAGTATAGAAGAACAAAAAAATATATATGTTAATCTAAAATGATACAGAAAAACTCCAGTCAAAAATAAGAATAAGAATAAAATTAAGATAGTTTTAAGATAAAGAATAGACAGAAAGTTCTGTAGCAAGGGAGGTCAGATATTCTTGTTCTGAAAGAGAAACATTTATTGAAGACCACAATACGGAGAAGCCAATCAAGCAAAGATCTTGCTAGGAAAAGGTAACAACAGGTTCAAAAACACCTGAGACGGGAACATTTTGACAGTCCTGAAAATCAGTGATGTGGTTTGTATGTTTGTCCCCCGCAGATTTCATGTTGAAATATGATTCCCAATGTTAGAAATGGGGCATGGTGGGAGGTGATGGATCATCAGGGTGAATCCCTTATGAATGGCTTAGCACTATGCCCTTGGTATGAGTGAGTTCTTGCTCAGTTAGTTCGCATAAGAGGGAGGCGGAGCTTGCAGTGAGCTGAGATCCGGCCACTGCACTCCAGCCTGGGTGACAGAGCGAGACTCCGTCTCAAAAAAAAAAAAAAAAAAAGAATCTGGGACACCCCCCACCCCTTCCCTTTCTTGCTCCCACTCTCAGCGTATGATGCACCTGTTCCCCATTCACCTTCTGCCTTCCTGAGGCCCTCACCAGAAGCAGATATGGCACTATGCTTCCCATACACCCTGCAGAACCATGAGCCAATTAAACCTCTTTTCTTTATAAATTACCTAGTTTCAGGTATTCCTTTATAGTAATGCAAACTGACTAACACAATCAGATAGAGTTATTTTTTCAAATGTAGCTACAGGGCAGCAAATGAGGTTGAGGATGGAAAAAGGAGGTCTGAGTGGTAGGTAGGTGACAGATTATTAAATCATCATGAGTTAAAAAACACAATCATTAAATTATTTAAGTAGAAATGTCATGTAATTGAATTTATCTCTATAGAAAGGAAATCCTACTCACTATTTGATTGAGTGTGCAGAGACAGGGTAGAGAATGAAAAGAGAAATCTAGAAAGGGTGGAATGATTCCACAGATGCACATGGAGGTGACCTTGGAAAGGCAGAGAATGGATGCCCAGAGCCAATGTTGACACTTTGAAAGAAGGCCTAAGAAATGATAGAGAAGACCTGGACTAAGGGTGTAATGCATAATAATGAAATGAGAAGAGTTGACGGTTATGAAAAATATATACGAGTTAGAAAGTAAGGATGTGATATTTATAAATATGTATGTATATATTGTATGTGAATATATATTCACACACACATACACACACTCACACACATGTGTCACATGTGCCTGTATCTCTACCTTGTTTCAAAAGTGTTTTATGCAGGCAATACATATTGCTGTCATTTAAGCCAGTATTAGCTCTCTAGAATATTACATCCCCCAATAATAAATTAATTATTTAGGGAAATAATTAAAATAGGAAAAATAAAAAATCACTAAGTAGGTGATCACATTTCTGACACTATTTATAAAGCCAAGACACAGTGGCATGGCTCAAATATCTTAAGATCAAATAAAGTTTAATCACTTAGTATTTCTGTTTATTTTCTGTATGTGTACGTATTTGTTTGTGTACTCATATTTTTGTGTCTCTAAACTAGCTTGGCAGTATTCTTTTTCTAACTTTATCACCTTTGTGAAGTAGGGCAACCTGATTTTACTTCCTTAATTATATAATTGATGCTTAAACATTACATTGAAGTAGACAATCTATTCCATCTCAAATACAACTACTGTTTATCATTGCATTTTATAAAATGATTACTTTGCCCTAGTTCTGGTTAGAATTTCATAATCTTTATAATTTGAAGAAAAGAAAAAAGTTGGCTTAGATCTTCTTCCTTGTGTCTTTGAAGAGTTGTAATTACCCTAATTATCTGCTCCAGTGCAATGTTAAAATGTATTAACACTCCACTTTATCTCCTGAGGAATGTACTTAGTTTCTAAGAAGTTGCCATCTGTTTTTTATTTGAACACTCACCGTAGGTTAAAAAGCCACTTGTGTGTTCAGCGCTATCAACTTCTTCCATTAAGAACTTCCTATTTCAGGGCATACACTCGGCAAGTGACAGTAGGTGGTATAAAAGCAGGAGCCACATTGCAGAGAAGTATCCAAATTTATACCATCTCCTCTCTCTTTACCTAAAGAACATAGAGAGATTCTATTTTTTAAAACTCTCTTCTTTTTCCTCTTTAATCTTTTCATAATATCCAACAATGCATAATCATTTTTAAACTTTCCTTAGTTTCCTCCAGCTCTCTATGTTAATGTACATATATTTATGAAGAATTGTGTAAATATTGCAATTTGAGAGGAGGGAAGTATGATAATTAGTGGAATTTTAAAAAGGTTGAATGTCACAATAACATCGTGTTTGGATTTATTTAAAGAAATGTAGATGACATCTAAATTTGACTTAAAGTTACAAAGACAGAATCAACTAGAAGTGCCAGTTTATGTCATTTAGTGTACTGTAAACTTCCAATCCTCTTTAAAAGTTATTTTTAGCTTTAATTGACACATAATAATTGTACATAATTGTTGAGTACACTGTGATGTTTCAGTATATGTATACACTGTGTAATGATGAAGTAAAGGTAATTAGCACATATATTAGCTCAAACATTTGAACTTCTTTGTGATGAGAACATTCAAAATCCTCTCTTTCAACTATTTTGAGACATACAAATGGCTTTAGTCATTCTACTGTGCAATAGGATGCCAGAATTTACTCTTTACTTTCTACTTGTAACTTTGTACTCATTGATCAACCAATCCCCATCCTCCTCTCTCTTACCTTCCCCAGTCTCCTGTAACCACTGTTCTATTCACTACTTATATGTGATCAACTTTTTAAGATTCTACATATGACTGAGAATGTGTCTCATTTGTGTTTATGTACCTGGCTTATTTCACTTAACCTAATGTCCTCCAGGCTCATTTATGTTGTCACAAATGACAGGATTTCCTTTCCACGACTGAATAGTATTCCATTGTGCATATGTGCCACATTTTCTTAACTATACATCCATGGTTTGACACTTAAGTTGATTTCATATCTTGGCTATTGTGAATAGTACAGCAATAAGCATGAGTGCAGGTATCTCTTCTACATATTGATTTAATTTTCTTTGAATATATACCCAGTGGTAGGATTGCTGAATTACATCACATTAATATTTTTATTTTATTATTTACTTTTTGAGGAACCTCTTATTATATTAGGCCATTCTTGCACTGCTACAAAAAAATATCTGAGATTGGGTATTGTATAAAGACAAGAGGTAGGGTTGGCTCATGACGGCATCTATTGGAAGCTTCTAATCATGGTGGAATGCACAGGGGGAGTAGGCATCTCACATGTTAGGAGCAGGATCAAGGGTGGGGAGGTGCTATACACTTTTAAGTGACCAGATCTCACAAGAACTTACTATCATGAAAACAGCACCAAGCCATGAGGAATCCTCCCCCATGAGCCAAACACCAGGCCCCACTTCCAGCATTGGGGATTACAACTCAACATGAGATTTGGACAGGGACAAATATCTAAACTATATCATTTCATCCTTGGCCTCTCCCAAATCTCATGTCCATCTCACTTTGCAAAACACAACCATGCCTTCCCAACAGTCTCCCAATGTCTTAACTCATTCTAGCATTATCTCAAAAGTCCAAAGTCTCATCTGAGATAAGGCAAATCTCTTCCACCTATAAGCCTGTAAAATCAAAAAGAAGTTAGTTACTTCCAAGATACAATGGGGCTATAGGCACTGGGGAAACATTTACTTTCCAAAATGAAGAAATCAGCCAAAAGAAAGAGGCCACGGACCCCACATAGTTCAAAACCCAGCAGGGCAGTCATTCAATCTTAAAGCTCTAAAATACTTTTCTTTGATTCCATGTCCCACATCCAGGGCTCAATGGTGTGATGGGTGGTATCAAAAAGCCTTGGACAGCTCTACCCCTGTGGCTTTTCAGGGTTCAGTTTCTGAGACTTCTGTCACAGATTGTTGAGTACCTGTGGCTTTTCCAGGTGAAGGGTACGAGCTGTGAGTAGATCTACAATTATCAAGTCTGAAGGACAGTAGTTCATCTCTCACAGCTCCAAAGGCAGTGCTTCTGCCTAGTCCACTAGGCGACTCTATATAGGGGCTCCAACCCTACATTTTTCCTTGGCACTGTCCTAGTAAGGGTTCTCTGTGAGGGCTTCACCTCTTAAGCAGACTTCTTCTTGGGCACCCAGGCTTTTTCATACATCCTCTGGAATCTTGGAAGAGGCTGCCAAGTACTCTTCAGTCTTGCATTCTATGCACCTACAGGCTTAACACCACTTGAAAGTTGCCAACGCTTATGGCTTGCATTCTCCAAAATGGCAGCCTGAGCTGCACTTAGCCCTTTTGAGCCACAGCTAGAGATGGAGTGGCTGGGATGTGGGAAGCTGTGTCCCAAGGCTGCCCAGGGCAGTGGGGCTCTGGGCCTGGCCCACAAAAGCACTCAGTCTTTCAGGTCCTGAGGGTCTGTGATAAGAGGGGCTGCCATCAAGGTCTCTGAAATGTCTTCAAGGTCTTTTTTCTCATTGCCTTGGCTAGAAGTTCTTAGCTCTTTCTTAGTAATACAAATCTCTCTAGCAAGTGGTGGCTCCACAGCCTGCTTGAATTCCTCTCCTGAAAAAACCTTTTTCTTCCTCTTCCATATGATCAGGTCACACATTTTCTGAACTTTTATGCTCTGCTTCCCTTTTAAGTATATAATCCAACTTTAAGTCATTTATTTGCTTCTGCATCTTAACTAGGCTGTTAAAAGCAGCCAGGTTACTTCTTGAACACTTTGCTGATTAGAAATTTCTTCCATCAGATACCCTAACTCATCACTCTGCAGCTCAAACTTCCACAAATCTCAAGGGAAGGGACACAATCCACACAAGTTCTCTGCTAAAGTCTAACACATGTGACCTTTGTTCTAGTTCCCAATAAGTTCCTCACTTCCACCTGAGACATTGGCAGCCTGGACTTCACTGTCCATATCACTACCAGCATTTTGGTCACAATCATTTAACCATTTTATAAGAGGTTCCAAACTTTCCCTCATCTTCCTGTTGTCTACTGAGCCCTCCAAACTCTCCCAGTTCCAAAATTACCCAGTTCCAAAGTTGATTCCACATATTTTTGATATCTATATAATAATGCCCCATTCTCAGTACCAATTTTCTGGATTAGACCATTTTTGCACTATAGCTATAAAGAAATACCTGAGGCTGGATAACTTATTAAGAAAAGAGGTTTAATTGGCTCACAGTTCTGCACACTTTACAGGAAGCATGGCAGCATCTGCTCCAGGGGAGGCCTCTGAAAACTTACAATCATGGTAGAAAGAAAATGGGGAGCAGGCATCCCACATAGCAGGAGGAGGAGCAATGGAGGGAAGTGCCACATGCTTTTAAATGACCAGATCCCACAAGAATTCACCATTATAAAGACAACACCAAACCATGAGGAATCTGCCCCCATGATTCAAACAGCTCATCAGGCCCCATCACCAGCATTGGGGATTACAATTCCATATGAGATTTGGGAAGGGACAAGTATCCAAACTCCATCACCTCCATACTTTTATCCATAATCACTGTACTAATTTACATTCCCACCAACAGTGTGTAAGTTTTCCCCATTCTCCACATCCTCCCCAACACTTATTATCTAGCACTTTTTATAACAGTCATTCTAACTACAGTAAGGTGATATCTCATTGGAGTTTTAATTTACATTTCCCTGATGATTAGTGGTATTGAGCATTTTTAATATACCTGTTGGCCATTTGTATGCCTTCTTTTGAGAAATACCTATTCAGGCTCTTTGCTCATTTTTTAATGAGGTTATCTTTTTTTCTGTTGCTTTAAGTTTCTTATCTATTATGGATATGTTACACACACACACACACACACACACACACACATAGTTTGCAAACATTTGCTCCCATTCTATAGGTTATCTCTTCACTCTCTTGATTGTTGCCTTTGCTATGCAGAAGGTTTTTAGTTTGGTGGAACATAATCTCCCTATTTTTGCTCTTGTTGTTTGTGCTTCGAAAGGTTAGCCAAAAATTCCTTTCCCAGTCCAATGTTGTGAAACATTTTCCCATTTTCCCTGTGATTTCTTCCACTAGTTTCATGGTTTGAGGTCTTACATTTACGTCTCTAATCTACTTTGATTTGATTTTTGAATGTGGTAAAAATAGGGGCTCAGTTTCATTCTTCCGCATGTGGAAATCCAATTTCCCCAGCACTATTTTATTAAAGAAACTGTCCTTTTTTTTTTTCAATGTATATCCTTGGAACGTCTGTCAAAAATCAGTCAGCTGTAAATGTATAGATTTATTTCTTGGCTCTCTATTCGGTTCTATTAGTTTCTGTTTCTGTTTTTATGTTAATATCATGCTGCTTTGGTTACCTTAGTGTATCAGTCAGGGTTCCCTAGAGAGACAGAACTAATAGGATATATATGGGAGTTTATTAAGTATTAACTTACATGATCACAATGTCCCATAACAGGCTGTCTGCAAGCTTGAGGAACAAGGAGGGCCAGTCCGAGTCTCAAAACTGAAGAACTTGAAGTCCGATGTTCAAGGGAAGGAAGCATTCAGTACAGAAGAAAGATGTAGGCTGGGAGACATAGTTTTGTGGTATGTTTTGAAGTCAGATAGTGCAGGCCTTCTTAGGCCTTCTGGCTTTTTTTTTCTTTCAAGATTGCTGTGGCTATTCAGGTTCTCTTATTCTGTCACACAAATTTGATTTTTGTATGTCTGTTCATCAGGCATATTGGTCTGTAGTTTTCTTTTTTAGGTTTTGCTTTTTTCTGGTTTTTGTATCAGGGTGATGCTGGCCTCATAGAATGAGTTTGAGAGTATAAATGTTTGATAGCTTTTAGCAGAGAGCCGTCAAGTCCTGAGTTTTCTATGTTTTTTTTTTTTTTTTTTTTAAATGGGAGATTTTCAATTTCCTCATAAGTAAATTTTAATAGGTGGTATGTGTCCATACATTTATCTCTTTATTTTTTCAGGATTATCAAATTTGTTTATGTATAAATGTACTTAATGGTCTCTTATAATTCTTGTATTTCTGTGGCATAAGTTACTATGCTTTCTTTTTTGACTTCTGACTTTACTTGAGTTGTCTTTTTTTACTTAGTAGTCCAACTATCAATTTTTAAATTCTATTTTGTTAAAAACAACTCTTTGTTGATCTTTTGTATTGTTTTTTCTAGTTTTCATTTCATTTATTTTTGATCTGTTCTTTATTATTTTCTTCTTTATGCTAGTTTTGGGTGTGGTGTGCTCTAGTTTATTGAAGTGCATCATTGTGTTGTTTATTAGAAACCTTACTTTTTTGACGTAGCTGTACATTGCTATTAACTTTCCTCTTGAACTACTTTTCCTTTATCCCATAAAAGGTTTTGTGTGTTGTATTTTAATTTTAATTTTTCTAAAGTAATTTTTACATTTTCTATTTGTTGACTCATTGGTTGTTCAGGAACATGTTGTTTATTTCCATGTATTTTTAAATTTATGAAGACTCTCTTGTTATTGACTTCTAGCTTTATACTGTTGTGGTCAGAAAATATACTTGATATAATTTCAATCTTCTTGAATTAATGAACACTTTTTTCTAGCTTAACATATAATCTATCTGGTAGAATGTCCTATATGCAGTTGAAAAATATTTGTATGTTTCAGCTGTTGAATGCAATGTTCTATAAATATCTGTTATGTTAATTTGAACTAGGATGAAGTTTAAGTCTAATATTTTTGTTGTTATTGATATTTCTGTCTAGATAATTGGTCCACTATTACAAGTGGGATGTTGAAATCTGGTATTATGATATTGCAGTGTATCTCTTCTTTAAATTTAGTAATATTTGCTTTATACATTGGCGTTCTCTCATGTTGGGTGCATATATGTTTAAAATTATTATATCTTATTGTTGAATTCATACTTTTATCACTGTACAATGTTCTTGTCTCTTTTTACAGTTTTTGACATAAAGTATGTTTTATCTTGCATAACTATAGTCACTTCTGCTTGCTTTTCATTTTCATTTGCATGGAATATTTTTCTTCCCTTCACTGTCAGTCTGTATGCATTCTTTGGTTACATAAAAATACTCTAGGCTTTTTCCATTCCCTAACATTTTATATTTTTGCTGTCTTAATTCAAATCTTTATATATTGTGTGTTCCCTTACCACTAATTTTAGCTGTTTTTATCATTTTGACTTTTCACCTTCATTCTAGAAGTTTGAAAACTTTTTATTGCATCATTACATTACTGGAATATTTTGAGTTTGGTTATAAATTTACCTCTACTAGTGTTTTCTACTTGGACATATTTTCATGATAGTAACTATTGTCCTTTTATTTCCAGTTATAGGACTGCTTTAAGTGTTGCTTGAATTTCTAGCAATAATGCATTTCCTCAGCTTTTGAACATCTGGAAATAAATTTATTTCTCCTTCATTTCTGAAGGATAGATTTGCTAGACATCCTTGCTTTTCTTGGCTGATTGTTTGTTTGCTTGCTTGCTTTTAGTACTTTGAATATATCATTTTATTCTAACCTGGCCAGCAAGGTTTCAGCTAATAAATCTACTGATAGCCTAATAGGGGTTTCCTTATATGTGACTTGATGCTTTTTCTTTTTCTGATTTTAGAATTGTCTTTTACTTTTCACAGTTTGATTATATTGTGTGTTGGAAGATGCCATTTTACGATTGAAGGTATTGGGACTTTTGAGTTTCCTGAGTTTGAATGTTCATATATCTCTAAAGACTTAAGAAGTTTCCAACTACTATTTTTTGTGTTGTTTTTGTTATTGTTGTTTTTGTTTTTTGAAGAAAGAGTCTTTTTCATCCAGGCTGGAGTACAGTAGTGCAATAAAAATTCACTGCTGTCTCAATTCCTGGGTCCAAGGGATCCTGCCACCTCAGCTTCCCAAGTAGCTGGAACTAAAAACATACACCATTATACCCATGTAATTAAAAAAAAATTATAGAGGCTGGGTCTCACCATCTTGCCCAGGCTCGTCTCAAACACTTGGGGTCAAGGGATCCTCATGCCTCAGCCTCATAAACTTCTGGGATTAGAGGCATAAGCCACTGCACCTGGTCTATTTTGTTAAATGGGTGTTTTGTTTGTTGTTGTAATTTTTTTCTTTTTCTTTTTTTTCCTTTCTTTATTTTTTCTCCCTCTGGCACCCTAAAATGTTAATATTTGTTCACTTAATTGTGTCTCATAGGTCTTGTAGGCTTACTTTATATTTTTTTCATTCTTCTTTTTTTTCTGACTGTGTTATTTCAAAATGTCTGTATTCAAGATCAGAAATTATTTCTTCTGCCTATCTATTTTGTTGTTTAGGCTCTCAATTGTATTTTACATTTCATTCATTGAATTCTTCAGGCTAAGATTTGTTTGTTGTTTTTAAAATAATATCTATTTTTTTAATGGCTCACTCAGATTATAAATTGTTTTCCTAATTTTATTGAATTGTTTTTCTGTATTATTTTGTATCTCACTGAGTTTTCTTTAGATCATTAATATGAATTTCTTCTCAGGTATTTTTTAAAATTCCCCTTCTTTAAGGTCAGTTATTACAGAAATTATTGTGTTTCTTTAGAGGTATTATGATTTGTCACCTTCTCATGTTTCTTGTGTCTCTATGTTGATGTCTATGCATCTGGTGAAACAGTAGCCTTTTCTAATTCTAACTTTCTAAAAATCTAATAAAATTAGATTTTTCTGTACTTAGGGTATCAGTTGAGTGTGGTGCACTGATTTTGATTCTGGGTAGCTGCAGTAGTGTACACTTTGTGCAGTTTCTTTAGCTATAATTCATGTCAGCAATGCCTGTTGTGTGTCAGTAATCTAGGCTGTAGGAGTTTGTGGTAGTGGTATTGTGATTTTGCTGGAGGCAGACCTGCTGGGTTGGTTATTAAACTGGTTGCCCTCAGAAGAAGTGTTTCCACTAACACTAGGGCAGATACGTTCTATGCCCTATAGCAATTCTGGCACACCTTTGTTGTATTCCAGCTATTTTCTAATTTTTAATTTTTGTGGATACATAGTAGGTGTAATTATTTACGCAGTATAGGAGATATTTTGATACAGGCATGCCCTGTGAAATATGCACATGATGGAGAATGAGTTATCCATCCCCTCAAGCATTTATCCTATGAGGTGCAAACAATTCAATTACACTATGGAAGTTATTTTGAAATACATAATCAAGTTTTTATTCACTATAGTCACCCTGTTGTGCTATCAAAAGTAGTTCTTATTCTTTCTTTCTATTTTTTGTATATGTTAACCATCCCAACCTCCTCTCAATCCTCCCACTACAATTCCTATCCCCTGATAACAATCCGTCTACTCTCTATGTCCATTAGTTCAATTGTTTTGATTTTTAGATTCCACAAATAAGTGAGAACATGTGATATTTGTCTTTCTATTCATGGTTTATTTCACTTAACATAATGATACCCAGTTCCACGCATGTTTTTGCAAATGACTGGGTCTCATTCTTCTTTAAGACTGAATAGTAATAGATTGTATATATGTACCACGTTTTCTTTATTCATTCATCTGTTGATGGACACTTAGGTTGCTTCCAAATCTTAGCTAGTATAAACAGTGCTGCAACAAACATAGGAGTTCAGATATCTCTTAGATATACTAATTTACTTTCTTTGGGGTCCCTCCTCCAACATTGAGGATTACAATTCAACATGACATTCATGTGGGGACAGAGAACTAAACCATATCGGTGGCCTTTCAGACAAAGAATTCAAATTAACTGTATTGAGGAAACTCAAAGAACTTCAAAATAACACAGACAAGAAATTGAGAATTCTATCAGACAAATTTAGTGAAGCGATTAAAATAATTTTAAAAATCAAGTAGTAAGTATGGTTCTTAAAAATTCAATTGGCATACTGAAGAATACTTCAGAGTCCTTTAATGGCAAAATTGATCAAGCAGAAAAAAGAATTAGTGAGCTTGAAGACTGGCTATTTGAAAATACACAGTAAGAGGAGACAACAGAGAAAAGAATAAAAAGCAATAAAACCCACCTACAGAATCTAGGAAATAGCTTACAAAGGGCAAATCTAAGAGTTATTGGCCTTAAAGAGGAGGTAGACAAAGAGATAGGTTAGAAAGTTTATTAAAAAGGATAATAACAGAGAGTTTCCCAAACCTAGAGAAAGATATTAATATATAAGTACAAGAAGCTTATAAAACACCAAGCAGATTTAATCCAAAGAAGACTACCTCAAGGTATTAATAACAAAACTTCCAAAGTTCAAAGATAAAGAAAGAATCCTAAAAGCAGCAAGAGAAAATAAACAAATGACATACAATGGAGCTCCAGTGTGTTTGGCAGCAAACTTTTCAGTAGAAGCTTTACAGGCCAGGAGAGAGTGGTATGATGTATTAAAATGCTGAAGAAGCAGAAGAGAAAAAAAACCCTTTTATTCTAGAATAGTCTATCTGGCAAAAATATTCTTGAAACATGAAGGAGAAATAAAGACTTTCCCAGACAAACAAAAACTGAGGGATTTTATTAATACCAATTAACACCAGACCTGCCCTACATGAAATGCTAACAGGAGTACTTCAAACAGAAAGAGAAGGACATTAATGACCAATAAAATAATCAACTGAAAATGCAGAACTTACTGGTAATACTAAGTACACAGAAAATCACAGAATATTATAACACTATAACTATGATGTGTAAATTACTTTATCCTAAGTAGAAAGAATAAATGATAAACCAGTCAAAAATAATAACAACTTTTCAAGACAGTATGTATAATAAAATATACATGGAAACAACAAAACGTTAAAAAATAAAGGGAAAAGTTAAGGCATATAGTTTTTATTATTTTTCTTTGTGCTTGCTTGTTTATGCAAATAGGTTCAAGTTGTTATCAGATTAAAATAGTGGGCTATAATATAGTATTTTCAAGCCTATGGTAACCTTAAACCAAAAAGCATCCAATGGGCACACAAAAAATAAAAAGCAAAAAACTAAATCATATCAACGGAGAAAGTTACCTCCATTCAAGGAAGACAGGAAGGAAAGAAGAAAGAAAGAAGGCCACAAAACAAACAGAAAACAAATAACAAAATGGCAGGAGTAAGTCCCTACTTATCAATAATAACATACAATGTAGATCCACTACACTCTCCAATTAAAAGATATAGACTGGCTGAATGAATGAAGAAAACAACATCTACTATCTGTTGCTTACAAGAAACACACTTACCCTATAAAGACACACAAAGAGTGAAAATAAAGGAATGAAAAAAGGTATTTTATGGCAATGGAAACCAAAAAGGAGCAACACTTGCTATATTTATATTAGACAAAGTAGATTTTAAGACTAAAACTATACAAAGAGACAAGGAAGGTCATTATAAAATGATAAAGTGGTAAATCAAGCAAGAGGGCATAACAATTTTAAATATATATGCACCCAGCAGCACAGAACCCAGATATATAAAGGAAATATTATTAGAGCTAAAGAGAGAGATCGGTTCCAATTCAATAATAGCTGGAGGCATCAACCCCTTAATTATAACATTGGACAGATCTTCCAGACAGAAAACCAACAAAGAAATATCAGACTTAATTTGCAATAGAGACCAAATGGATCTAGTAGATATTTATAAAAACATTTCATCTAAAAGCTGCAGAATATATATTCTTTTCTTTAGCACATGGATCATTTTCAAGGAGAGGTCATACTTTAGGTCACAAAACACGTTTAAAAACATTTGAAAAAACTGAAATAATATCAAGAATTTTCTCTGACCAAAATTAAAACTGAAAATCAATAACAAGATGAATTTTGGAGACTACACAAGTAAATGGAAATTAAACATGTTTCTGAATGTCTAGTGCGTCAGAAGAAATTGATAAGGAAATTGAAAAATTTCTTGAAACCAATGATAATGGAAACACAACACGAAAAAACCTATGGGATAAAGCAAAAGCAGTATTCAGACAGAAGTTTACGGCTATAAGTGCCTACACCAAAAAAGAGAAACAACTTCAAATGAACAATCTAGTGATGCATCTTAAAGAACTACAAAGGCAAGAGTAAACCAAACCAACAATTAGTAGACAAAAACAAATAATAAATATCAGAGTACAAAGAAATAGAGATATGTGACTGTATTAGTTCATTCTCACACTGCTATAAAGAACTACTTGAGACTGGGTAATTTTTGAAGAAATATCAGAGAAATAAATAAGAGAAATAAAAATATGAAATGAAGTGAAAATGAAACAAAGGTACAAAAGATCAATAAAACAAAAGTTTTCCTTTGAAAAGTTAAAGAAAATTAGCAAAACTTTAGCCAGATAACTAAGAAAAAAAAAGAGAAGATCCAAATAAACAAAATCAGAAATAAAAAAGGAGACATTATGAAAATTCCAAAGGATCATACTAGGCTATTATGAGCAACAATAAGCCAGTATATTGAAAACTCTAGAAGAACTGGACGCATTCCTGGATACATACAACCTGCCAAATTTGAATCAGATGGAAATCCAAAACCTGAACAGACCAATAACAAGTAATGAGATTGAAGCAATAATAAAGTCTCCCAATAAAGAAAAGCCTATGACTTGATAGCTTCATCGATGAATTTTATCAAACATTTAAAGTAGAGCTAATACAAATGTGACTCAAACTATTCTGAAAAATAGAGGAGGAGAGAATACTTCCAAACGCATTCTAATAGGCCAGTATTACCATGATACCAAAACCAATGACACATCAGAAACACAAACTCAAACTGTAGGCCAATATCTCTCATAAATATTGATGCAAAAATCTTCAACGAAATACTAGCAAACTGTATTCCACAACACAATAGAAAGATATTTTATCATGACCAAGTGAGATTTAACCCTGTGATACAAGAATATGTTACCATATGCAAATCAATCAACGTGATGCATCACATCAACAGAATGAAGGATAAAACCATATGATCATTTCAGCTGATGCTGAAAAAGCATTTGCTAACATTCAACATTCTTTCATGATGATAACCCTCAAAAAACTGGGGATAGAAGGAACATATCTGAAAATAATAAATGCCACATATGACAGACCCATAGCTAGTATCACACTGCCTGTCTAAGCAGTGAACAAGGGGAACCTGTTGAATGGTTAAAGTGGGAGGTAATTGGATCATTGGAGTGAACTTCATTCTTTCTGTTCTCATGATCGTGAGTTCTCACGAGATCTAGTTGTTTAAAAGTGTGTAACACCTCCCACTTCACTCTCTCGCTCCTGCCACCATGTGAAGACATGCTGGCTTCCCCTTTGCCTTCTGTCATGACTGTCAGTTTCCTGAGCCTCCCCAGCCATGCCTCCTATATAGCCTGTGGATCTGTGAGTCAAGCCTCTTTTCTTTGTAAATTACCCAGTCTCAGGTAGTTCTTTATAGCAGTGTGAGAATGAACTAATACAGTCACATATCTCTATTTCTCCAGGATTAGTCACTCGTGCCTTATTTAATGTTTTCCTGGATGGTGTTGATACTAGTAGATGTTCTTTGGTGTCTGGACATTGAAAAGTTAGGTGTTTATTGTAGTGTTCACTGTCTGGGTTTATTTGTAGCCATACTTCTTGGGAAGACTTTCTAGATATTTGAAAGAACTTAGGTGTTGTGACCTAATTTGTATCTATTTTAGGGGGCACCCAAAGCCTAGTAATGCTGTGCTTCTTGCATACTTATGGAGGTACTACTTTTATGGTCTTGGACAAGATCCAGGAGAGTTATCTGGATTGCCAGGCAGAAACTCTTGTTGTCTTCCCTTCCTTTCTCCTAAACAAACAGATTCTCTGTCTGTTGGTTCTGAGCTACCTAAAGCTGGGCGTGAAGTGACACAAGCACCCCTGTGGCCATCACCACTATGACTGCGCTGGGTCAGATCTGAAGCCAGCACAGTGCTGGGTTTTGCCCAAGGCCAGCTGTAAGCACTCCCTGCCTACTACCAATGTTTGTTCAAGGCCCTGTAATGCCACAATCAGCAGGTAGCATAACCAGCCAGGCCTGTGTCCTTCCCATTAGGATTACAAGGTACTCCACGTTCCAGGTGGGTCCAGAGGTGCTGTCCAGGAATCAGAGACTAGAGTCAAAACCTTAGAAGTCTCCCTGGTGTTTATTATATTGTAGCTGAGCTGGCACTCAAATCACAAGATGTAGTCCCTCCCACTCTCCCCTCACCTTTTCAAAGGCAGAGGAGCCTCACTTCGTAGCCACTGCCACCTCAGACCGTGAGGAGTATGGTCAGACTACCAGTCAATGTTCTCTTATGGTCCAGTGGCTCTTAAGTCAACTTGTGGTGTCTGCTGCCTGTTCTGGGGCTCAACCTTCAGGGCAGTGGGATTCCCTCTGGCAAAGGACATATCCAGAAATGCCACTCAAGAGTCAAATCTTGGAAATAGGGCCCCAAGAGCCTACTTGGTGCTCTGTGGCCATCCTGATAACTAAAGTGCAAGACAAAGTCTCCTTTATTTTTCCCTCTGCTTTTCTCAAGCAGAAGGACTTTACCCCGTAGCCACCACAACTGGCAATGTGCTGAGTGTCACCTGAACCCAGCAGGTTTCAGAGGCTCAACCAAGGCCCTTGATGTAGTACCTGAGTGTCGCCGCTGGTTATTCAGCGCTCAAGGGCTCTTCAGCTCTTCAGGTAGCAGGTGATGAATGCTGCCAGGACTGCGTCCTTTTCTTCAAGGCAGTGGGTTCCCTTCTGGGCCAGGGTGTATCTAGAAATGTCATCTGGGAGCCAGGCAAGATGACAACCTCACGACTGTCCAGTGCCCTATCCCACTGTGGCTGAGTTGGTATCCAAGATGCAAGACAAAGTCCTCCCCACTCTTCTCTCTCATCTCCTCAAGTTGAAGGTAGGGGTATCTTTTGGACCCATGAGCTGTGCAGCCTGCAGTTAGGAGAGGGGTGATGCCAGCATGTCCTTGGCTTGTCACAGTATGTTGTGTGCCCCCCAGTCCACTGTCTCTGGGCCTAGTGCAGTACTAGGACTTGCCTGAGAGTTGCAGTCCTTATGGCCTAGACTACCTTTCACATTTACTTTAAGACATAGAGTGCTGTACCCTTCTGCGGCAAGGTTTGTAGGCACTCAAGATCCAACCGCTGCGAGCTGTGACTTCCCTCTGCTATGGCTGGTTTAAATGCTTCCTCTGAGGCTGAATGTCAGTTGAATTTGGTCCAGTTTTTCTTTCTCCTCTAATAGTATAGCACTGAGTTCAATACCTCACAATTGTGGTGTTCTCCCTCCCTCAGGGCCCAGAGAAACTTTCCCGCAGCAAGCTACAGCTGCTGCCTGGAGCGGGTGGGCTGGGGCCACATCAGTGATTTCTGATTGTTTTTTCTATCTCTTTCTATCTCTTCAGTGCCTCTTTCAGTGATATGAGGTTCAAACCAGGTACTGTGAGTGCTTACCTGATTTTTGGTTATGAAGGTGTTTTGTCTGTGTAGATAGTTGCTAACTTGGTCTCCTCATGGGGGAGGATGATCCGTGGAGCCTTGTATTCAGTGGCCTTGCTTCACTCATCTCCTATATCCCAGCTTCTTCTTTTTTTTTTTTTTTTTTTCTGGGAGACAGAGCCTTGCTCTGTCACCCAATCTGGAGTGCAGTGGCACCATCTCGGTTCACTGCAGCCTCTTGGGTTTCAGCAATTCTCTTGCCTCAGCCTCCTGGGTAGCTGGGATGACAGGCACACACCACCACGCCTGGATAATTTTTGTATTTTTAGTAGAGACGGGGTTTCGCCATGTTGGCCAGGCTGGTCTCGAACTCCTGACCTCAGGTGATCCGCCCCCCTCAGCCTCCCAAAGTGCTAGGATTACAAGCGTGAGCCACCACACCCAGCCCAGCTTATTTCTTTAGTCACTCTAGTCAAAATATATTTGCTTATTTGTTGTTTTAATATTTTTTTGTAGGGAAAAGGCAAAAACTCATCATGCTCATAAACTTCCAATCTTGATTGGCTAGTGTAAATAAAAGATAATTATTGGTTTAAAAATGCAAATTAATGGTTTGTATGCATTTTTCTGACATAGGCATGGGGCCAGCTGTCTGTGCAGGCACGCATTGGTGCAGAAGGTTGCTTGCTTCTGGGGCAGACTTGCCAGATGCCAAACCAGGGTCAGTTACACCACTGTGCAGGATGGCATTTTCCTTGAGAGGTAAAGTGCCATGCAGGCTTAGACAGTGGGATCATGGCCATTCTGCTGCGTTTAGGTTTTGAGCAGCCAGGTTTGTTGTGCTGAAACCACCAATGTGAGTATGATGGAATGACTGGAGTCTCAGGGATGGAGAGATACGATGGCTACCGGCAGCAGATCAGGACACACTGTGATTTAGTCCAGTTTCAAGATAGCACTGTGCCATAAGAGTTTGGGCCAAGAGGGTTGGGAGTATACAACATGAGCAAAGTAGTGGCATGAATTCCAGGGAGCTCTCCAAAGTGGATTCAGGGCTCATGAGGACTGTGGGTTTGTCTTGTAATAAGAACTGCAAATGTGTGCATCAATAATGAGGATGCTGGGGGCCTCCAGCTTATCTTTTCTCCACAATGAGAATCCTTCCTGGCTACAAGTTGATCCCAGCAGGGAAGATTAGATGCTGGAGACAGGAAGTTTCACTTCCCCTGTATGTTTGCTTCCATGGTGAGTTTCTGTGTCCCAGAGGAATTTTGCCACTCCTTTGTTGTATTTTGTTGTATTCCAGCTTATCTCTTCAGTCACTCTAGTCAAAAAATAATTGTTTATTTATTGTATTGGTCTTTTTGGAAGGAAAGGGCAAGAGTCAGTCACTTCTAGGTCAGTCATCCTTTTCATAAACTTCCAATCCTGACTGATTAATTTAAATATAAGGAAATCATTGGTTAAAAAATAGCATTGTGGATTAGTGGTTTATATGCATTTTTCTCACTGCATCACAAATTCATTTGAGAACTTAATGATGGCCATATGTTCTCTCCTCAGAGGGGACACTTAACATTCACCCAATATTTTACATTTAGGTTTATAAAATTAATGGGCTGCCTGAAATACAGTGCCATCTTGGCCTGCCATCCAAAACTGCATTTTAATAGAAGTAAAACATTTCAAATAGGCACATAAAGTTTTTGAACATCAGATAAAGCTTTCAAGTTAAAGTATAAAAGAAGACCGTGTCTGTAAGTGGTAATTTCAGATAAAATAAATGTATCCTTCCTGCCAAAACACAAAGAAAAGCAAGTGTTATCCTCTGTGTAAGCAATCAAAGGTAGTGTCTATTCAAAATGATTTTTTCTGGCATATACTCCTGGAGTATGTCACAGAGTTTGCTCTGATTTGGGTCCCAGGGATCTGAATTTACTACAGAGAATAGAGACTGAAAATAGGCAAATCTTGTAAAATGAATACGAAAAATTTTAGAATGATAACAATATTCTAGAGTTCCTTCATGTTTCATCTCTCATATAAAAAGTAGATGACAAAATACAGAATTTGAAAAACAAGATTGGGAAAACAATTATGGCCAGGAAAATACCATAGGCTTTTTTTTAAATAAAATATGTTACATTTGTTTTCACAGTCTCAGTTTACAGACAACTCTAAATATTTTCTCTACCATATCTTAGAATTGAAAATAAAAATTTACTCCACATGTATCATTTACTATGTGCCAGGCACAATTCTAAATGTTGGGAATTCACTAAATAGTAAAAAAAATCCTTGTCCTGATGAAGCTCATAATATAGCAGTGATGCATGTAACAGATGGCATTAATAGTTCTCTTAAAAACAGCTGAATGGATATGTTACACAGTTTGAACTTGGATCTCTTACTGATTCCATCTCAGATATAGAATTCTGTTACTTACAAAATATTAAACCTACTTTTGTGGACTTATACATTTGATCGTTTTATGTTTAAATTTTCTTTTTTTTTAATCATTTAATCAATTTGGTAATTTTTGTAAGTGCACTTTTTCTTAGTCTGTTAGTGCTGCTATCACAAAATACCACAGACTGGATAATTTATAAGCAACACAAATTTCTCACCGTTCTTAATTCTACGAAGTGCAACATCAAGGCATCAGTAGGTTTGGTGTCTGGTGACAGCCTGGTCTGCATTTCCAAAATGGCACCAGTTGCTGCATCCGCTGTAGGGAATTAACTCCGTTTCCTCACATCGTAGAAGAGTAAACGAGCAAAGAGGGGTTAAGTTAGTTATCTCTAACCATTTTATAAGGCACTAATCCACTTATGAGGGTAGAGCCTTCATGACTTAATTATAATACGTCCACGAAGGCCCCACCTCCTAATGTCACCACAGTGGGGATTAAGTTTCAACATATCAATCTTGAAGGGTACACATTCAAACCATAGCAACAATAAATTTGTTCATTTGGCCAAGCAGTTTCCAAAACAGCAACAACCCTAGCAAACAATAACAAGTGAGAAAATATAAATATTTTATTTCTAAAGCAAACACAATAATATGTGTTGATATCTTTAAAGTTAAATGTATATACTATGTTTTGGGTCTAATTTCACCTAATTGTGCTTAAATGTTTTCCCATTTAGTTTAGTTAAGTACAGTTTCATACACCTTTCAAACAAACTTCCTGCCTTGGCATCTTTCTACTCTTTCATTGTCTTACAGTCCTTCCAGTTTATACAAAAGCCTTTATTGCTCCCAGTTTTTGTTTATTACAAATAATGCTGTTTGGAACATTTGTGGACAATCTTTGTATGAACATTTGCTTTCAATTCTCTCTTGGGTAAATATCACAAGAGGAGTGAATAGATCATACATTGTAAGTTATATTTAAATTTTTAAGAAATGATCATACTTTTTCTGAAGTTGTTCCGTTTTACATTTCCATCAGCAGTGTTTGAAAGCCATGATCACTCCCTATCTTTTCCTACACTTAGTCAGTGTCTAGTTTTACTATCTCAATAGGTGTATATTAAGTTTAATTCTGATTGGTTACATATTCCTATTGACTAATGATGGCATCTTTTCATGAGACTATTTGCCAATTTATCTTTTCATTTACCTATATGCCTACTTATCTTCTTTGATGAAGTGTCTGTTGAAACCTCTTGCCCATTTATTTTTAAATTACTTTTTGTGTTTGAGCTTTAAAAATAATTTATACATTCCAGATCCAACTCTTTTATCAGATATATCATGTGAAAATATTTCTCCCCAGTATGTGGCTTGTCTTTTATCCTTTCAACAGTGGCTTTCGAAAATAAGTTTTAAGTAATAAGTATCATTTAGCCATTTTTATTTTATGAATCATGCTTTTGATTTTATGTCTAAAAAATATAACTCAAGTCACAAACATGTTCTCCTGTTTTCTTCTAGAAGTTTATAGTTATAGTTATAAAGTCTAAGTATTACATATGATGTATAGGCATATAATCCATTTTCAGTTAATTTTATATATGTAGACTTCAATCACAATTTCAGTCTATTTTTCAATTACGTCTTCTACCAATTATGCTGCTGATTTGGTTTAATATGTAGTACATAGTTCGGAACACTAAGATCAATTAGAGAGCTTATCAATATAACTAAACAACACTTATGTTTAGTTTAAAGTCACTAAGAATCAAAGCACTTGCAACTTTTTAGTAATCTTGCAACTCATATTATTAGCTAGCCTCTTTAGAAAGTTGCTAACACAGTCACTACTTGATTGTTGATTACTCATTTTCTGTCTGGCAGGACTTTTTTTTCCAGTTTTTAAAATAATTAAATAATTCCTTGTAATTAAACAATAACAAAGCAGAATTATTGATGGAGCAGGAGCTTCACCATCTTGGACAAGCACCACCATTTTAAAGTTCCTCTTGATCAAAAACTGCCTAAATCCAACCCAAAGGGCATCAGGCTAATGGCTAATGTTAGCATGACCACAAACCCAAAAATGACACCTCTGACCAGAAACATTCCAATCCTAAGATAAACCCCTCTCCGACCAAGGGCATGCCATTCCCAAGATAACCTCCCCTCCAACCAGAGAGATGTCAGCCCCAAGATAACCTTCCTTCTGACCAGAGACATTTCAACCCTTCAATAAACTTCTCCTCCACACAGAAATATTGCAAGCCTGTGATAAGATCTCTCACCCTAAACCCTTAAACACTCTTACTCTGTATGAGACAGTGCTCCTGACTGAAATTCACCAGAGGCCTCTCTCAGGCTTATTCTCCAAAATAAACCTGTCTTTGACTGTTGAGCTGCTTTTTGTGTTTCTTTCCTTTTTCCTTAACTCTTACAATTATATTCTGCTTTAATTAGCTTTCTAATCCTACACTAGAAATAATTTTAATTTTATAACTTAGAAATCAATAGACAACTGAAGATCATTGTAGAGAAATGTACTGAGGAACAACATACTGAAATCAAAATACAGAGATTTGACAGATTTAGCAGTCATTTTCTTTATATTCTAGGAAAAAAATGCTTTGTTCTTTTAAATTTCCTTCCTCATGGGTGGAAAAAAATATGAAATTGTTTAGGAATAGTAATAAATATTGTACATGAATTGAAATTCTACTTCCTATCAAGATAAACAATTACTCAAGATATGCTTATGTCTTGAATTCTGGTATTTTACATAATGTTGATTGGGTCATACTTTTGTTTTAAACTACTGCTTTTTTATGATTATCTGTGCAGGCATTTTTGTGTTTTTTGTTCTTGCTTGTCAATCACATAAGAAAAGAAGATTCAATGATTCACGGCTGTAATCCCAGAACTTTGGAAGGCCAAGGCAGGAGGATCATGAGGGGTTTGAGATCAGCCTGGCCAACATGGTGAAACCCGTATCTACTAAAGATGCAAAAAATTAGCCAGATGTGGTGGCATGTGCCTGTAATCCCAGCTACTTGGAGGCTAATGCAGGAGAATTGCTTGAACCCAGGAGGCAGAGGTTTCAGTGAGCCAAGATCACACCATTGCTCTCCACAGGGTGACAGGGCAAGACTCTGTTTGGGGGGGGGAAAAAAAAAAAAAAAAAAAAAAAGATTCCATGACTGTAGGTTCTCTAATAGTAAGATTAGGGAGTATAACGGGAGCTAAGGATTATGCCATTTGGAAGAAATCTTACTAGAAAGTCTTCCCAAATATGAGCAAACATTTATCTGAAGAGAAGAGAATCAACTTAATGTATCTCATGCTACATAACTGTATAGTTGGACTATCAGGATAAACAAGTTTAAGATAAGAATAGACTCCGAAGCTGTGCATGATGGCTTATGCCTGTAATCCCAGCACTTTGGGAGGCTGAGGTGAGTGAATCACGAAGTCAGGAGTTCAACAACAGCCTGGCCAAGATGGTGAAACCCCATCTCTACTAAAAATACAAAAATTAGCCAGGTGCAGTAGTATGCACCTGTAATCCCAGCTACTCGAGAGGCTGAGGCAGAAGAATCACTTGAATGGGGTGGGGTGGGGGATGCAGTTGGGCAGAGGTTGGAGTGAGCTGAGATTGCACAACTACACTCCAGCCTGGGCGAAGAGTGAGACTCTGCCTCAAAAAAAAAAAAAAAAAAAAAAAAAGGAATAGACTCTGAGATAGCATAAAACTGGATACTGTTTTCAAGGAGAAGTTAAGACCTAGCAATATATTTTACAAATCCTTCAGGAAGATCAAATAGTATTTTGTCTGTTTGAGACTGAATAGCTGTTTCAGAAATGGAGCTATGATTTTCTTCCTCCTAATTGCATATGCTGAAATTTGAGGGATGCGAAGTAGAAGCCTGGGAGATTCTCTATGATAGGAAAACACTGAAATCTGCCAGTCAGGTTAGTGAGTTGGTGTATAGCACCCTATAGATATATTATTTTACTTAAAAATAACCTTATCAAGATAATTCTGGTTCTTGGATAGCCTACAATCTCTACCCTGTCTCTTCCCATGAGTCCAATTACAAACTTGACAGAATTCATGAACAGCTATATGTAGACTCTCAGAAGTTATTTGCAGGAGGCTTAGGGAAGTAAACAAGAATTTGAAGCACTACCAAACTTACAGAGATCCTCTCTTTTTCCTCACCTACTCTTCCGATATCTCCATGCCTAAATCCAATGGCAGTCCAAAACCTGGCTATACATGCCAGGTAGGAACAGAAGAGCTTTAAGTAAAATTCTCACTTACTGGATTCAAAATCAGGAGGGTAGTCTTTTAAAGGTCAGAGATTAGCAGAAATCATCTTTTTTCTTTCTTTTTTTCCTTCTTCAGATTTCAGGCAATCACACATAGTGGCACATGTGGCAATGGTGACAATGCAGTAGTGACAACTGGGCAAGTACCTAACATGCTGAAAAAGAACCACCCTTTTCTCTGACCAGAAGAGCTGGGCTACTAAGAACCTGGGCAAGTCTCTATTGCTTGTTTTATGTCTTTCCACTACTTAGCTCTAGAAGCAGACAAAATTATAGGAAGTGTTCGGTAAAGGATGAAAAAAAGTCCCAGCTTTCTAGACAGACGACTATTTGAAGGAGGCTCCAGGGAGCTGAGTAATTTTAGGGACATTGCAAAGAGGAGGAAGCTCAACAAGTGCAATGTCACAAAGTGATGTATAAAATTCTGGGCTCAACCTCAAAGCTGCATATATGTTGATCTTACACCAAACATTATATTTTGATATTGAACCAAACTGAACAACAGATTAGACTAGGAATCAGCAAAGTTTTTTTTTTTTTTTTTTTCCAAGAAAGTTCAGATAGAACTATTTTAGACTTTGTGGGATTTATGGTCTCTGTTGCAACTAGTCAATTCTGCCATTGTACCATGAGAGGAACCATAGACAGCAAGTAAATGAATGAGCATAGCTTGTGTCAATACATTTTATTTGCATAAACAGGCAATGGGCCAAATTTCAACCATAGTTTATTGTTTGCATTATCCTCAGATGTATTTCTGCCCAGGTCCAGGTCTAAATGTAGCAGTATATCAATTCAATACAACTGCAGAAAAATTATTCATCATTCCTCCACAATTATAAGTACAACTTAACCTAGAGTAAATTACATACTCAAATTTTTAGGGAATGAATAAATCAACTATGAGTCACTCAAATGTTAATAATAAATCCATTTGTATTACATTCCCAAAGTTCCTGTCTTTCTATCACCTGTTTATTTACTAAAGAGGCTAGAAACCATTACTATCCAAGGTAAACCACTAATTAAAGGTTAAAAGTCCATTTGTATGCTATGACCTGTGCCTTGTGAGGTTACTTTTTCTTTCAAGAGTATAGGAAGTACCCAGTCTTAGAAACTGTACGCAGGCAAAAATATATTTAACCCTTTAAAGACATGGCTCTCTGTGTAATTATTTCCTGAAACCAGTTAAATTTTAATACCTATTGATTAAAATGTCTGATATACATTTTTATTAATCTATTAAAATGTCTGATATTCAAGCTCTGGTGAATTTGCATTTTAAATAAACATCTCACATATTTTATTGGAGACATTTTTTTGTACTTAAAAAAAACACTGTTGTAAAGTCCAAGATAGAAATTTATTCCAGGTAGAGGAAAGGGAACTCTTGTACATCATTGGTGAAAACATAAATTAGTACAGCCATTACGGAAAACTTGATGGAGCATGGTAAAAGAGCTAAATATAGACTTATGTGATCCAGCAATTTCATTTCTGACTGTAGACCCAAAAGATTTGAAATCAGTTTGTTGAACAGACGTCTGCACTTCCATGTTCATTGCAACACTATTCAAATTAGCCAAGTTATGGAAACACTCTAAATGTCCATCAACAGATGAATGGAAAAGAAAATGTGGAGCATAACTATTCAGCCTTAAAAAAGAAAGAAATCCTGTCATTTGTGACCACGTGGATGGAAATGGAGAATGTTATGCTAAGTGAAATAAGCCAGGAACAGAAAGACAAATAGAGCATGTTCTCACTCATATGTGGAATCTAAAGTTATCAAACTCAAAGAAACAGAGAATAGAATGGTGGTTACGGAAGCTAGGAGGTGGCAGGAATGGGGCAATAATGATCACAGGGTCCAAAAGCTCGGTTAGATAGGAGGAATATGTTTTTATTGTGAGATCTACTGCACAGCATGGTGAATATACTTAATAATAGTGTATGTTTCAAAATTACTAAGAGTATATTTCAAATGTGTGTACTACAAAAATAATAAGTATTTGAGGTCATAGATATGTTAGTTTACTTTAAGTATTCAACATTGTATTCATAAGTCATAACATTATACTCCATAAATATATGCAATTATAAATTGCCAATTAACAATAAAATAATAATTAAAAAAGATTTATTCTAGCTAAGAAATTGCATGGGTGGAGTTTTACTCTTCCCTTAAAACTATAATTTTTTTTTTTCTAAATTAAAATAAGAATAGAGCAATATTGAATGATACCTTAAAAGTTTTCAAATTTACAAGGCTTTTGGAAAATGTGACTAATATCCTACTATGAACCGTAGGTATTATGAGACTCTTCTTGCACTGGAAGACTAGATGAATCCAAAAGAAGGCCTTAGGATGAGATGGGTCATGAAACAAAAGAAGTCTTGGTTATTTGGACATAAAGTTATTGGAGAACTGAATTATGTGGAATTCTTACCAGAAAGTCTAAGACACTCTAGGCCCAAGTTATTAAGAAGGCCTTTACTCTTTGATTATTGTTTCTGTTTTTCACAGAAATATGTTTGTTAGTTGAAGAACGGATACATTCACACATGCCATGAAAGCTTTATGATAGCTTTATGGTGTAGACTAATATAATTAAAAGGAAAAAAATAGGTGAATTCATTATTAGTGACCTTGGCTAAGAGATCTGTTATCTAAAAACTATGCAAAAACTTTAATGGAATGCCAACATTGTTGGCTATACTCTCGAGTTATACTCAAAGTTTGATCACTTTTTACCACCTTTATTGCAATCAGCTTATCAAGACATGTCTCTGTCTCAGATTAATACAGTAACTCTTAATTAATCCAGTTATTTCTTCTTTTGATACTTTACCCTCATCCATTCTTAAAATTGTATCTACAGTGACCCTGTTAAAAAGACAAGTAAGATCATATTATTCTTCCAATGATCAGCATTCACTGGCTTGTTACCTTCCTCAAAGGACAAAGACCTCAGTATGGTTTACTGAGCTCTGTGGAATCTGGTGCCCCGCTTACCTAGTTGGCAATCTGCTTTTCTTTTCTCCACTCATTTACCTCCAACCCTACTGACCTCCTTGCTGTTTCAAATCTTCAGAGTCACTCTCTTCTTGCTTCATATTCACATGATTAACTCCTTTTCCTCTAAGTCTTTTTTTCAAAAACCACCCTCTTAAGTGAGGCTATTTTTGGGAGAGCACCCTACCCTAGACTATAACCATTTACCATTTTCTATGCCTTCATCCACTTGCATTTTCCTCTTTATTACTTATCCTTACCTATCAAGCAGTATATTTTATTTATCACATTCATTATTTCACTAGAAAGTAAACTCCATGAGGAGAAGGCTCTCTGTTCTGCTTTGTTCTCCATTGTATACCCAGCAATTTTAAAAGTTCTTGGCATAGAGTAGAAGCTCAGTAAATAATTATTGAGTGACTGATGACTTTATATGTAAGGAACTAACAAATTGATTTATTTAATACTTAGATCAGCAAGAATTTTCTTTCCAGTAAAGTGTCTTAAACAGGAAAAAAATGATTCATCTCCTGTAAGAAGTCTAAGCATATAGAGACTCTACAGTTACTTTATTACAAGATTTACCAATGCCCTCAAAAGCCAAAACTTTCCATTTTTTTACTGTGCTATAATTTGCTTTGTGATTTTTTTTTTTTTTAATGCTTGCTCACTTCCTAATCACAATGTTGTTGCCTCAAAGCAGTATCTAGGGGCTTTAATGAACTCCTTATTCCTGCATTTTTTTTCCAAAAATAAGATGGCCTTTCCTTGGCGTCCCATAAATGGATTTCCTCTCATAGCTCATTAACTACTAATTGATCACAGGCCTCTACCTAAGCCAATCATTAGCAAAGAAATACAGTTACCAAGCTAACTCTCTCTAGGCCATTGGTTATTAATCATATCTGCATTTAGGAATCACACGAGGATTTTTTCAGTTACAAATTATTTTGATCCAGCTTAAAATAAGTAAATCAGAATCTTTCCAGTGAGGGCCTAGAAATTATTAATTTTTAAAATCATCTAGGTCATTACCACTTGCAGTCAGGTTTGAAAAGACAGTGGTCTGGCTGGGCGCCGTGGCTCACACCTGTAATCCCAGCATTTTGGGAGGCCGAGGCGGGCGGATCACGAGGTCAGGAGATTGAGACCATCTTGGCTAACACGGTGAAACCCCGTCTCTACTAAAAGTACAAAAAATTAGCTGGTCATGGTTGCGGGCGCCTGTAGTCCCAGCTACTAGGGAGGCTGAGGCAGGAGAATGGCGTGAACCCGGGAGGTGGAGCTTGCAGTGAGCCGAGATCGGGCTGCTGCACTCCAGCCTGTGCGGGAGTGCGAGACTCCATCTCAAAAAAACAAAACAAAACAAAGCAAAACAAAATAAAACAAAACTATGGTCTATCTCTGGATGATGGAGGGACTGGGTCAGATGGAGAATACGTATCTGAACAACAACATATAGGTCCTGCCAGAATTAGAGGAGTGGGGCAGAGGAAAGAAAAAATGAATAAGCACTCAAAATGTTTGCTACATAGTATTAATTTTTAAATCTTGTACAATTTTAGAATAATATAAAAAGTAGAAATTGATTTTTAAATTCTTGATTGTGAATACACTGAGAATTTTGCTTGATCCAAACTAATAATTCTATTCTGTTTATTAGCATATATTTATAGATCCTGAAGCATGCCAAAATTACTATACAAAGAGACTTCTGGCCTTCAGAAAACCTTCTGAATGAACATCATTTGAAGCTTTAGGATATTCTTCTTACACAGAGAACTATCCTGCTCTATTATACTTTGGCACTTTGGTGCCAGTAATAACCAATTATTTTAACTTTCACCGTTTACCTACTGTGTGACTGACCTTTTGAAAATCAAGAAAAGTAGTTACCCTCTTACTATACTTCTTACAGATGAAAGCTTCTTTTAATCTTATTTTCAATAGGCTTTCTGCTGCAGGCATTTTTAGCTGGTGGGTTGACCACAAAGATTCCTCAAGGCAATTCCTCAAAATTACAAATATAATTCTCATTTCTGTGTGATGCAGATGAATCCTAGTTATAAAACATTTCAGTGTCCTCATAATCAGCAGAGCTCCTGGAAGGCTCTAGGGGAATCTTAAGAAGGTTATTGATAATATTTCCTAATGTGTAGAGGTTCCTTTCTCTGGTTAGACTCAGCAAGATTTAAACATGCATACTTTTGTTATGAAGACATCAAGAAAGAGATCTACAAGGTGGAAGATAATTAAAATGCATGTCAGGTAACTGGGCATATACATTTTTAATAGCTAATTGTTTGAAATTTAAGGTTGTTGTTAACATAAACATCATTACTTGTTCATGTTCCTCATAATGTTCAGTATTTAATAAGTCCAAGTAATTGCAAATTTCAACTACTAGTGGTGTTTTCCCTAAAGCATTGTTAACTTACATATTTGGGAGTTCTGCAAATGAGGATATCCTGTAAAAACAAGAGTTTATTCGTTAGTTACCTAATTTCTTACTCAGATGACATTTACAATTTAAACAGTAAGGGAGACACATTTGTTATTTTATATTCTGTAACCTGAGTACACACACAAAAAAACTATTTAATAATTTTAAATTATTCCCATGGCCACAGAAAAATAAATTAGCTTCCTGGGTTTGTAAGGTTAAGATTGTCTCTGTTTGGAGTGCACTGTTAGGAACCTCCATGGCCCCAAATTTTAGCTGTGCACTAAACAGTCTTCAGCTGTAATTGGGAGATTTCCCCCGCCCCCCTCCGCACAGATGAATAGGAAAGAAAAGAGCACATGAAGAGGAGGAGGAGAGAAGACTGCTCAAGACACAATAATCTCCCCCAAATTAGAGTGTGAATTCAGGTCAAGACATTCTAAACTCAACTTTCTGAATGACGTGCATATCAGAAGGAAAGGCTGATGTGGTTGCTAATATGGATAGTAGCAATGGAGTTTTTCAAAATTAGAAGAAATATTGAGAAGAATTACTGTGACATTTTAAATTTAGAATATATGAATTATACACACATGCAAATGTGAATATATGTAAATGTATATGTGGAGACATATATAAATGTGGATATACATATCTTTTCAAACATATGTTAATAAAATACATGTATATATATGACCACACATTCACACACACATATACATAAACACACAATTTCATCTTTTAATATACAAATTACATACACTGTATACATATATGAAATATTAGGATGTGTGTATATGTATTCAGTTAATGTAGGATAAAAACATTTTTAGGCTACAAAACTCTCAACCGATATTATTTAAAGAACATACAAAGTTCTACAGCATGTTACATAACATTCCTGCTTGCAAAAATTTAAAATCAGTTTTGCAAAATAGAGCATGAAACAAAAATAAATTGTGATCATATTTTTACAACTATGAACATGAACTATACAGACTTGAGTTTGAATCCTTAGCCTTGAAGCTGTGTGACACTGGATGATTTATTATTTTATTGATCTTTAGTTTTCTCATCCACATAACCACTTTATCTACCTTTCCTTTGTGGATAAAGTACACACCTCAGGACTGAAATACAGCAAATTCTCAGTAGATATTAGGCCATTACTTAAATGATAGTAGAATATACAACTAATATTAACAGAGTATGCTAAAAAAGTCATATTAAATGACCAAATAATCATTCTTGAAATTTGGAGAAGAAAGCAAACATTTCATGCTGGTATTATCGAGGAAGTCTTGGAAGAGATGGGAATTGAGTTGAAACTTGAAAAAATGTTCATTTGTAGTTAAAAATGTGGGAGAGAATGACTACCCACATCATATTGAAGCAGATACATACATATATTATTTTATTTTTATCCCAGAAACCATCCTATGATACAGGCACAATTAATTTAGTTTTACAGATGAACAGCTCCAAAGCTCAAAGATATTGAATTACTTGTCCTCTTTTCCAAGATTGAATGTAATAGGACTTAGATTTCAATCAACACTGTGAGATCCCAAAGTACCTGCTCTTTTCACAATTGCATTAAAATCCTTCTTAAGCCAATCAGAACAAAGCATTCTGGAAAGTGAATGAATGCAAATATCACTACAGAGAGATGCTGCAGCCATTTACAGATGACTTTCTGAGGAATCCAGACTGTGAGCTGAGCTGGCTACAGAAGGATTTGAAGTGTTCTCTGAAGGACAGATAAAATTTAAATAGGAAGGATAAATATTGAACAAACATGTAGGCTCAGGACTGTGAAACAATTTTTTACATGAAGCAATAAGTATGTATATATATATAGTGAGAAGGAGAAAATGAGTTGAAAATGTATTCTATAGGGTTTGAATTCTATAGGGTTTGAATGCCAGCATTCTATAGGGTTTGAATGCCAAAGAAAGGAGGGTGCAGTTTAGCCAACAGATTGCAGAAAGCTAAAAAACAAACAAACAAACACCAAACAACAACAACAGCAACAACAACAACAAAAAACACTTTTGGAATAGAAGAATAGCAACAAGAAAGTGGTGTTTGGGAAGATCTATTTGAAAATGTAGAAAATGTAGGAGGACAAACTGACAAAGAAACACTGGAGGTAGTCTGATCAATTAAGAGACTTTAAAAAATGGTTAACAATGGGTAAGGGCGTGACAAAGGGGCCCTAAGAAAATAAATATGTAGCATAAATTAGCCAGAAAGAGTCCACTAAACTTTGTGTTTGATTGATCATTGATCAGAGTTCCAGGAAAGCCAACAAGAAAAACTACAAATATATAATATTTATAATAAATGATATAAATGAAATAAATTAACAGAGACTGGCTAATAGTGTCAGTGAAAAAAAAAAAACTATTTCATTCAAGATGAGAACACAGTTTTTTGAATTAATATATTTGAGGTTTGAAATGACAATATAAAACAGTATAAAGTGATAATACCCATTCAATTATTTATTTTACAGCATTTACTACATTTCAACAATGTCAAAAATCACTATTCTAATGGACAGGAGTTACAGTGGCAAATGAGACAGATTTTTTTATTTTTCTTTTCTTGTTTCTGCCTTCATCTACCCCATCAAGGAGCATATGTGAGGGCAAATGTACAAAATAAAATAGCATGAGTTACTGAAATTAAATGTTATTAAGAAAGTCAAGAGGATTATAGAATAAAGAGTTTTTAGAGATTGTGTGAGTCATTTTAGGGGGACCATGGAAGCCTTCTGCAAGAAATAATCCTGACCTGATTCCTAAGGATAAGAAGGAATCATCCATTAAAATAACATGTAGAAAAGCAGTTTGATCTAAGGTCATTGCAGGTATAAAGACCCTAAATCTGGAAACAGGGACAATGTTGCCAGAACACAACAATTTTTGAGGAATGGATAAATGGGGACTGAATAACATAGAGCTATGAAAATTAACGAAAGAGTCTACGTGTTAAGTTCAAGGAATCTATTGACAAAATTTAAGTAGAGTAGTACTTTGACTTTATCGCAGATCATGCTGTCTTCTACAAACAGAGAAAAGCGGAAGTAGAGGTATAGGTATAGTGTGAAGATATTGCATTTAGTTCAGAGAAGCAATGATGATGGCTTCGACCAAGAGGCTGAAAATTGAGATGATAATAAAAAATGAAAATATTTGAAACATACATTGAGGTTAAAAATGATAAACTGATGGAATTGATTGTGGGAGATGAGATAATTTGAAGATTAAGGATAATGTTTACTTTTTGTTTCTTTATATTTGTTTCTTTGTTTAGGCATCAGACAGTGATGCCATTTAGTGAGATAAAGAAGGCTAAAAAATGGAATTTTATGAAGAAATACTCTACGTGTTATACGTGTGTGTGTATGTGTATAAAATATCATGATAATCCAGTCATACTAAGCACTATTCAATGGAAAAAATATAAAATAATCTAATAACATTGTAGAATCATATCTGTCAATTATCTGCAGATATTAATGCAAGATATTTTGTTCAAACTTTTTTTTTTTTTAGTAATTCTAGTAATTGTTCATTTTCTTTTACAAAGATTAAGACAGTAAAACATAAAAAAATTTAAATTAATACTAGAATAATTTTGTGAGATTCACTCATCTCCAGTTCTCAGGAAGAGAATGAAATGAGAAACATGGAGTAGTTGAGTATAGTATGTGTCACCATTGGTTCTCACAACATTTTCCACTTCACCTAAAGAAACGAAACCAGGAAATCCGATGTTACAAAATCTGAATGCAATGGTGACGTTTCTGAAATTCATCGCTGAAAATTCAATGTTCCATTACATTTCACTGTTGATAGAAATATAGACTAAATTTTAAAAACCAAAATTGTATTTTTTCCTTCGATGAATTTTGGGAGAGTATTAACCCAAACTAGACCAGTATCTCAGGCTATCAACACATGGAAAACACGTACAAATACGATGTGTTTGAAAAATTTACATATATATATATAGAGAGAGAGAGAAACGGAGTTTCACTCTGTCGCCCAGGCTGGAGTGCAATGGAGCACTCTTGGCTCACTGCAACCTCACACTCCTGGGTTCAAGCGATTCTCCTGCCTCAGCCTCCCAAGAAGCTGGGATTACAGGTACACACAACCATGCCTGGCTAGAAAAATTAATATTTTTACATAAGCATCAAGAAGTATCTTTCCCTAGGACCATCATTTATTTTTCTTTATTAATTCACAGATGGAAAATTAGAATTAAGTTATACGAATAATGTTTACGAGGTTTTAAACATCATCATGTATATCCCAGATGTACATTGAGGTTAGTTTTATCAAAGTCAACTACTGTATAATTTCTTTTTTTTTTTTGAGAAGGAGTCTCACTCTGTCGCCCAGGCTGGAGTGCAGTGGCCGGATCTCAGCTCACTGCAAGCTCCGCCTCCCGGGTTCACGCCATTCTCCTGCCTCAGCCTCCCGAGTAGCTGGGACTACAGGCGCCCGCCACATCGCCCGGCTAGTTTTTTGTATTTTTTTTAGTAGAGACGGGGTTCCACCGTGTTAGCCAGGATGGTCTCGATCTCCTGACCTCATGATCTGCCCGTCTGGGCCTCCCAAAGTGCTGGGATTACAGGCTTGAGCCGCCACGCCCGGCCAACTACTGTATAATTTCTTATCTCCATACTGAAGGAAAATAATTATGGTCACATAGTAAAAACAGTTATGCCTAAATCATGTCTTAATTGATGATTATACTAGAAAATCAACTAAACAATTACCAAAACATTTAATTTTCTATTCTTCTCTATATTTCAATTCAAAAGTCCATTCAAGTTTTATTGGTCTCAATGATTAACAACATATCCTAAAGGACCCGACCATTCTATACAATAAAAATGTTTTTTTTTTTAATATTGTAATTAACTCCCTTCACTTTTCAAATTGTTGCATTGAATACAGACAAATTTTCTCTGTTCATGGCTGTAGACACATTTAGTCTAACATGAGTAATTTTGTTTTATGTAAGTCATATGGCAAAAGATCATTTTTTAAAAATGGGAATATATATGACTCAATTTTATTTAAATTGGCCTCCTCCAGCTTCTCCTCATTAGAAAAAAAAAAAAAAAAATTACTGTTTTAACCTACATTTTGCTCTTCCACTGTATTTCTTATTAACAAGGTGATAAGAATGAACACCCAGGAACCCAATGCTAATAGTGGTTGGTACAATGGTAGCAATCATAGTTACAAAATTTGCTTCTCCACAAAATAAAATTTATTGCACAATATGCCCTGCATGTTTTGTTATATTGTGTGTAGATTATTTTTAAAAAGAAAGAAAGATGTCACAGTGAGGCTCAGTAAATATACTTGAAAGGCTGGCACTTAGTTCTCAATTATTAAATGAGATTCTACTGTGTGTTTGGATACAAAGAAAGAATAAGAAAATGGCAGTGTGCATATATCACATGTCAGGCTATTTAACCTTGTCTAATCTTTACTGCAACCCACCAGTTGCTTACAATTTTTTTTTTCATTTTACTAACCAAAACCATGATAGCATGGCTGATATCTGGCATATTAGTAGGAGACAGAAAGCATGAATCTGATAAGTTGGTCTCTGACTTGTAAGTCCACAGTTATCATTCTACAATTTTATTCTATTCATTGTTCAATGGTTTTAGCAGCCTGGCTTCTACTTTACTTTTTACTTCTAAACTTTTTTTTTTTTTTTTTTTTTAGAAAGTTGTCTAGAATTCTAGTCTGCTCAGGTAGGAGACTTATTTCTCACTATTATCTACATCTCTACTTTGTTTTGGATTACCCAGTTCCAGTTGTTGATCTACACGGCAAAAACAAAACAAAACAAACAAACAAATAAAAAAAATATATATAAAACAACTTTATAGTTTGCTCATTAGACTGACAAGATAGACTGTACATTAAGCATGAGATTTAGAAAAGATTGTACTAGAATTTTATCAATTAACATAGGCAACATGAAAAACAAAAAGAGAAGAAAAAGAGGAGTGTCTGTTGCCAGTTCACATAGGACTCAAGTCTTGTTCAAAAAATTCTTTACTCTTGACCTGGGCTAAAGAACATCCTCAATTTTTCCTTTTACCAGAGGAGAAGGTTCCAGCCTAAGGTAAGATAATCAACAAACTTGGAAAAAAGTGGGGGAAAGTGTTGGCTCTTCTCTTACTACATTGCTGAAAAACTAGTCTATTAAATTGATTATTGTGTTTCAACAAATCTTCATTAATAAATAGTCCTGTAATTTTATTTTTATTTTATATAATTTTATTTTTATTTTACAAAACACATTCAACTAGAGAAATTAAGAAAATGCCAAATCATATGAATTAAACTTAAATACATTTGTATCTATATTTCAAAATAAATCTCCAACAATACTGTTGTTTCATTAAAAAAATAAATAAATAAATAAATAAAAGAACTGGGCCAAAGAAGGCATACAAAGACAAAGATGTATGTGAAAAGATGATCAACATCACTAATCATCAGGGAAATACAAATCAAAACCACAATAAAATATCACCTCACAACCTCACATCTGTTAGGATGGCTATAATAAAAAAGTCAGAATATAAAAAGTTTTAAAAATATACAGAAAAGAGATTCTTTGTAGACTATTGGTAGAAATATAAATTAGTACAACCATTATAGAAAAATCTATGGAGGTTTTTAAAAAAATTAAAAATAGAATTACCACATGATCCAGCAATCCCACTTATGGACATATACCCAAAGGAATTATATCACTATCTTGAAGAGATATTTCTACACCCATTTTCAGATGTTCATTGCAGCACTATTGACCATAGCCAGGATAAAGAATCAACCTAGGTGTCCATCAACAGATGAATAGATAAAGAAAATGTGGTATATATACACAATGGAATACTATTTAGCCATTAAAAATAAGGAAAGTTTGCCATTTACAACAATACAGATGAATCTGGAGGACTTTATGCTAAGAAAAATAAGCCAGGTATAGAAAGACAAATATTGCATGATTTTATTTAGATGTAGAACTTAAACAAAAAAAGTTGAACTCATAGTAACAGACAGTAGGATGGTGGTGACCAGGGTCTGGGAGGTGAAAGAAATGAGAAGTTCTAAATACCTAATGTATAGCATGATGAGGATAGCTAAATAGTAAAGTTTTATATATGTGAAATTTGCTAAGAAAGTGTATCTCAAGTGTTCTCACTACAAAAAAATGGTAACAATGTGAGGTGATAGATATATTATTTATTTATTTATTTATTTATTTATTTATTGAGATGGAGTCTCATTCTGTTGCCCAGGCGGGAGTGCAGTGGTGCGATCTCAGCTCACTGCAAGCTCTGCCTCCCGGGTTCATGCCATTCTCCTGCCTCAGCCTCCCGAGTAGCTGGGACTACAGGCGCCCGCCACCATGCCTGGCTAATTTTTTTGTATTTTTAGTAGAGACGGGGTTTCACTGTGTTAGCCAGGATGGTCTTGAGCTCCTGACCTCATGATCAACCCACCTTGGCCTCCCAAAGTGCTGGTATTATAGGCGTGAGCCACTGTGCTTGGCCTATATTAATTTTTTAAACCTGAATAATTTCATTTAATTTGTGATTTTTTTGGTGAATATTATAAACTCACATTTGTTTTTATGCATTAATTATAAGTTACTAAAAATGAACCAATGAAACAGCAAGTAAATAAAGTCCCATATTAATTCATTGATTCAACAAATACACCACTGATTATCTTATAGATTCTCGAAATCTTTTCAGACATTGGAGATATGAAGCAGGAAAATACAGACAATTCCTATTCTCCTGAAGAATAGTAGAGACAATAAGCAAACATATTAACATATACACATGTCATATAAAAAGTATTATGAAGAAAAATAAGGCCAACTAAGGCAAATAGTATGTGACAAGGGGAATGCGGGCTGCTAGTTTATGCTACTCAGGGAAGGCTTCTGTGATAGACGAAGTATCATTAGAGAAGAAACATGGAAGTTGCAAGGTGAGCCATATGGATACCTGGAGAACGAGCACTGCGGAGTGAGGAAGCAGAGTGAATGCCTGGAGGTGGGAGTACACCTAGAGTTCAAATGGAGGCAGGTAGCCAGTCTATATAGAGGGCACTGAGCATGAGACAGAGTAGAAAATAAGGTCTGAAAGGTAAGGGAGAAGGATGGATCCTGAAGGACCTTGTACTTCATTGTAAGAACATTGGGAAACTTTCCCAATGAGCAAAAACATGACAGCCAGATGGTCACTCTTGGCTGCTGAAAGAAACATAACCATTATCACTACAAATTCTATGATATAAATTTGCTCACAGATTTATACATTTTACAACTTTGTAGTTAAACTGAAAAGTTTTCAACATTATTAAGCAACATAAAGTGAAATGTAGCTAAATTCTATTGAGAAAAAGCAAGCAATTTTTTCTTCACATCACTATTAGAAATATTTTAATGACTGAATGTTTCAGGCAAGATAATACATGCAGACAGGTTAAGAATGGCATATGCTATTGACGAACTTCTCAGCATTTCTAAGCAATGTTCCCCTCTGCTCATGAATGTCTTCTGTGTTTAAAGTTCATTTTCTTTTTTTTTTTTTTTTTTTTTTTTGAGACTGAGTCTGGCTCTGTCGCCCAGGCTGGAGTGCAGTGACCGGATCTCAGCTCACTGCAAGCTCCGCCTCCCGGGTTTACGCCATTCTCCTGCCTCAGCCTCCGGAGTAGCTGGGACCACAGGCGCCCGCCACCTCGCCCGGCTAGTTTTTTTTGTATTTTTTTTCAGTAGAGACGGGGTTTCACCGTGTTAGCCAGGATGGTCTCGATCTCCTGACCTTGTGATCCGCCCGTCTCAGCCTCCCAAAGTGCTGGGATTACAGGCTTGAGCCACCGCGCCCGGCTAAAGTTCATTTTCAAAGCCTGACTCAGTTTTTTGAGATGTGAAAAGAAACAAACTTTTCGCAGAGATGTAAGAATTTGTAAAACACATTTCCACAATTGAAACAAAATCATAGTAACTCAATGCTTCATGATTAAATGAAGCTCACAGGAAGAGGACTTTGATTAGCCACAAGCTTTAAAAGCCTGAGCGTGGTGGCTCAAGCCTGTAATCCCAGCACTTTGGGAGGCTGAGGCGGGTGGATCACCTGAGGTCAGGAGTTTGAGACCTGCCTGGCCAATATGGTGAAACCTCCTCTCTAGTAAAAATATAAAAATTAGCCGGGCGTGGTAGCGGGCGCCTGTAATCCCAGCTTCTCGGGGGGTTGCGGCAGGAGAATCGCTTGAACCCCGGAGGCAGAGGTTGCAGTGAGATCACGCCACTGCACTCCAGCCTGTGTGACAGAGTGAGACAGCATCTCAAAAAAAAAAAAAAAAAAAAAAAAATTGACTTTGAATCCCTAATAATAGTGTTGACATTCCCCCAATCTAGGTTTTAGAAGATCATTGCTTTATATTGCTTTTGCGCCATTTGCACAAAATTGTTAGGTAAGTCAGTTTGCATTTTACAGCCTACTTTTGGCATAATATACATAATAATACCAAACTATAGCTTCATTTAATTTCCAAACGTAGGATAAATAATCCAGCACATTACTTTTCTTAGCTCAAGTTTTTTGAGCACATGGACTTTTTATAAACCAGGCCTTTAACAAGTGCTATGTCTTCACTCTTACATCCTCTTTCCTCTACTTACATTGCCTCACTCTTCTGGCCTCCTTCTTCAAGCCTCTGTATAAATAGTTGCTTACAGAATTCATGGCTGAAGAGGTAATCTAAAGTAATTCCCTTCCCTTTGTATAGACCGTTCCTCCCCCAGGTCATTTTATTGCATTTGGTCTCATTTGTTAATATTTTGTTTCTAATATCTTAAAACATCTTTAACCATTGTGTTCTAAAATCTATTCACGGGCCCTTTGTTCACCATTAACACAATTTCTAGCATTTAGTGGGCACTCTAAGTATGAATGAAAGAATTAATGATTATTTAAGTTTATGTTTATTCCCATACATATACATAAATCCACAATGCAAAACTATAATTGGAATATATATGTATACATCAGCTTAACATTTTTTCTACAAGAAGACAAAATAACAGACACCAATTTTCTCAAGGAGAAATATATATATATATACACACACACATGCATACATATATATATATACATTTTCTGATTTGTGAAACTTGTCTAATATAACCAATAGAAAATGGAAAGTAAGCATTTAATATTTTAAAAGCACTTTGCCACAACTTGGCCCACTCTGCATTTTAGCATTGTGAAAATTAGTATGCTGTATAATAGCATAACCCTTGCTAAAGGAACCAGATGGAAGCATGGTATCTCCATAGCCAAAGCCATTTTCACAGCAGTACAAATTACTTCTTCACTTAATCATGTTATGACAAAATTCATTTTCATGATGGATAGACCCAAAGACGTTGTTAATATTGAAACAAAATTTAAAGAAACTAGTTGTTTCAAGTTTGTCTCACAGATTTTTCTTAGAATAATTATGGGTAATAAGAAAAGTAGATTTTACATAAAGATTATGTTTAAGAAAACAAAAGATTACAATTATGATTAATGAGCATGACTCTTTTAATAAGAAAACAAATTACTGTGAAAAATGATCAATAGTAAAATATTTATGATCATTAAAATACAGCCCTGACTGATGGACTATATATCTTGTGTAAGTAACTGGGAAACCATTTGTGTGTGTCAGAAGGTGAGAGTGAAGAGCTTGTAGAGTATGTGTCTGCTTCAGCATATAATTGATTTAAATGACTTGTTATTTTGCTTGGTGTATTCATAAATGATTACATAAAGCAGCATTATTTATAAAATTATATACTTTAAAACTTTATATAGTATGTTTAAGGAATCCTAGTGATTTGAGTTAAAATATGAGAAATTGCATTGTAAATAATAAGATATTCTGATTTTACTTCTAATTTTTGTAACAAGGCATATTAATAAAATTAACTGAAATTACTTATGAGAATCATCTGTTAAGAAATCTTTTTTCAAAACTGAATGCTTTCTCCTTCCTACTTCTGTCAGAGGCATGTGAACCGGAACAACTCCATCTTGAATAGCAGCTAGGTAAAATGGGGCTGAAACCTAACGGGTTGCAGTCCCAGACAGTTAAGGCATTCCAAGTCACAGGATGAAATAGGAGGTCGGCATAAGATACAGGTCATAAAGACCTTGCTGATGAAACAGGCTGCATTAAAGAAGCCGCGTAAATCCTAGCAAAACCAAGACGGCCATGAGAGTGATCTCTGGCCGTCCTCACTACTTTATGTCCGTCAACACGTGAGAGTTTACAAATGCCATGTCAACGTCAGGAAGTTACCCTATGTGGTCTAAAAACGGGAGACATAAATAATCCCCCCTTGTTTAGCATATCATCAAGAAACAACCATAAAAATGGGCAATTAGCAGCCCTCAGGGCTGCTCTGTCTACAGAGGAGCCATTCTTTTATTCCTTTACTTTCTTAATAAACTTGCTTTCACTTTGCACTGTGGACTCGCCCTGAATTCTTTCTGAATTCTTTCTTGCACGAACTCCAGGAACACTCTCCTTGGGCTCGGATCGGGACCCTTTTCCTGTAACATATTTCTTTGTGCTGTAACATATTTCTGATGACCACAGAAGGGATTATAGTGCAGAAACCCTGACACACACAACGGCTACCTTTGGGTAAGTGTTGGGGTCCTGTACCACTTCCATACCCTTCTGTAAATTATCATATTGTGTTGAAATATTTAATTATATAAAAGCTTTGTCTTACAAACATATGCTGTTTAAAGGAAATGATGCTGTATTTTCCATTATGCTACAATGCCTGGCAACTAACTGTTGGATGAATGAGTGAATAGTGAATGAAAGAACTGGTTACAAAAGTAAGTAGTGAAAGTGAAAAGTATGTTATTACAACAAGGTAATTGTATGAAAATGTAAGCCATTCATAAATATTGTCATTACAGTGAATACTTTATTGTCTTTTCTTCTCTTTCTCATTTTTTGTTTGTTGAGTGCCTAAGCATCACATGCTAGGACCTTTGCTAAATAGTGGTGATAGTGGCAGTAAGATGTTTATATATAAATCTTAAAAATACAGTATTTAAAGAAATCCATTTTAAATTATCTCTTTAGGATTGAAGAGTTTTCCTTGGGATGAAAAGTGTAAATGAGTAAGTTCAATGCCATGAAGGAGAGAATATGCCTGTGGTGCTGTACTAAACAGGAAGAGATTTGGCGTAACTAGAAAAATGAGTGGGCCAGTAAAATGGACAGAAATGAGATTAGCAACATAAATGATTACGTTGTCGGGATTCTAGCATATAATGCTAACAGGATTGGACTTTATTAATGCATTTTAATGTGGAATCAAAAAAGATTCTCAATCAGAGGGTTGGAAAATTTTTTAATCATAGGACTCTATTACTAGTGATTAATCAACTGGCATAAAACAACTTCTCACTGTCTTACTACCAACCTATGCTTAATATTTACTGAGATTCAAGAATGTGTCATAAAAATATTATAATTCTTTTTGTCTCCTGCCTTTCTCTTTCAACAGATTGGAGAAAATTAGTAGCTATCAATACTAGTGTATGGTTAGAGAAATTACACTATTACATCTTGAATACAAGGAAAGAAGTAATTAGAGTATGTGTATGGAATATACATATTAAAAGAGCTTATATATCTTAGACTAAATTAACCAAAATATAACTATAAATATTTTAGTTACAAATAATATTTATTTCCCACAAATGACTCCATTTTACGAAAAAAGGTTTTGATCAATTATAGTAGCTATGTATTACCTTTTTCCCCTGAACTCAGGGATATCTCTTAAAATAAATAACAGTACATCTATCATCACACCATGCAATTAAGTTGTATAAAATGTCATAATCCGAATGTTAACTAGCATTCATTTTTTTTTTAGCATTCCAAAAAAACATGGATTTTTTTTCAAAGAATGACTCATTTCTTCAGGATTATATGCTCCTTTGCACCTTTATTATGACAACTGCACATCTTACTTTGTCCAGAATTGGTTCCTTCCAGCGGGTTCTTGGTCTCACTGACTTCAAGAATGAAGCTGCAGACCCTCATGGTGAGTGCTACAGTTCTTAAAGATGGTGTGCCCAGAGTTTGTTTCTTCAGATGTTCAGATGTGTCCGGAGTTTTTTTCCTTCTGGTGGGTTCGTGGTCTTGCTGACTTCAGGAGTGAAGCCGCAAACCTTCACAGTGAGCGTTACAGCTTTTAAAAGTGGAGCATCCGGAGTTGTTTGTTCCTCCAGGTAGGTTCATGTTCTCACTGACCTCAGGAGTGAAGCTGCAGACCTCCGTGGTGAGTGTTACAGCTCATAAAGGCAGTGCAGACCCAAAGATTGAGCAGCAGTATGATTCATCCGGAAGAGCGAAAGAATAAAGATTCCACACCCTGAAACGGGACCCGGACTCAGGTGCTGGCTCAGGTATTCAGCTTTTATTCCCTTATTTGGCCCTGCCCACATCCTGCTGATTGGTCCATTTTACAGAGTGCTGATTGGTCCATTTTACAGAGTGCTGATTGGCCCATTTTTACAGAGTGCTGATTGGTGTGTTTACAAACTTTTAGCTAGACACAGTGCCCTGATTGGTGCATTTACAAACCTTTAGCTAGACAGAAAAGTTCTCCAAGTCCCCACTGGACCCAGAAGCCCAAGGGGCTTCACCTCTCAATATTTCTTTGGCCTGAAAAAAGATCCCCAACCCTCTTCATGACTACCTATCCTTAAGATTCAATCCATAAATCTCCTTCTCTAGTGACAAAGTTGATAATTTAAACATAACTCAGTTATGTTGCATCCCTCTGTACTGCAATCAATTTACATGTCTGTTTCAAACCTTTCTTTGAATAACGTTAGCTCTTAAGCATTTCTGTATCTCTAGTAATAGCTTATTTGAGAGATATTTTTCTTCATTATATATGTTTGAAGTTCATTTAATCTAATAGATAAATGAAAACGAAGAGATAAAGAGACCCATTATGTAGCATTTGGGACTAAATAAACAGAAGAGATAAAATGTCAACTCAAATTAGTTTATATGAAAAAAATAAAAGAATGTATTTTTCTCCTCACGACTGAGAAATTCAGGTAAATATTTAGTATAGTTCTCCTCTTGACTTTGGTTTATGGTACCCAATATCCATATGATGAAAGAAATATCTTCCACCTCCACCATTTCTTTAAACCTCAGCAGATCCAGGTTCAGATACTTAAGATTTGTGACTGAAAATGAACATCTCTCCCAGGGTACATAGTAATCCCACAGAGAGATTAACCCCACTTATATAGTCTACCTTGGATTCTCACACTGCACAAAGGGAGAATTATTTAAATGGCCACCCTAGGTAAAATGCCTGGATTTGGGAAGGGTGAGATTCATTCTCATTAGAATTACATAGACTTAGGTATAAAAGAGGATAGTTCTTGATTGATGAAAAAAGGTTAGGCCAAAAAATAATACCTGTCCACTATTACCCAAAAGTCATCTTTTGAGTCAGATTACTTCAGACTGAATTCTGGCCTTACCATTTACTAGCTGTTAAATACAGAAAAGTTTACTTGAACACATTGTGCCTCAGTTTTCTTTTTGGAAAAAGGATTACAAATCATAGCCAAGAATAATAGTTATCTTCAGATAATGGTAATAAGGAATAACTAGGATAATGCAGCTACAACACTCAGCATAATGTTTCACAAACAATAACCACTCAAAATATTTGCCATGATGACAATAATGCAATTCTTAATCTTAAGGATGCCCATTCTAGTCCCTCTATCCCTGAATATTTTTCACCTAGGCATTAATCTATGCAGGGTTTTAAATAGTGATTCATTGTGTTCTGGACACAGCACTCTCTGGGGATTCCTATGAAGGAGAGGAAAGAAGAAGAAGAATTACATCTCATCTAGAATTGTAGCTCAAATTTATAAGCTTTACATGTTGTACCTCCAAGAAATATTTTATTTGAAAGCAGAATTCCACAGCTAAGATACATTTTGTAACGCACTGATGCTCTAAGATATCATCTTTATAGGTCTAGATAAATCATAAATGGAACACCTAAAATAAAGCAAAAAATATAGCAAGTGTATGGTGTTTGTTACAAGAGGGCTGAGCAAAGAGTATAGGTGAATAATGTCAGACATCATATTGCTCCAGGAAAGCAATTCATAGTCACCACTCTACTGAGCGTATTTCAGTATTGTCATTTTTATAGAGTGAAGACAACATTGTTATATTATAATGCTATTAAGCATATCAAATATTATATGTGTAAAGAACCAAAGATGCATATCTTCTTTTTCACTATAAAAGCATATTATTTCTTTCACAAGTGGAATCAGAGCACTGACAGAAAATATAGCAATCTATGAACTGTGGACAAAAATGAGAGAATAAAAGCACAATCATATTAGGATTCCAGCTATGCTTATCTCATTATCTCAGTCAGAGCAGAAGACATTTTAAGACGTTTATGTACAGAGAATGTTAACTGTTTTCAAAAGATCATTTTTAAATATTTCAAGATGAGAATGTAATAAAACGTATGTGTAGAATACTGGAAAAAGCTTTCGTACTTTTTCAAATATTTGCATGCATATAATTTAACTCCGATGTGCAGCATTTTTTGTTTTTCTCAATAACTGAATTATGAAAGAAAATCTAATTTTCTGAATCACTAGAAAATGATAGTTAAAGCTTGTGAGAGAACTAGCATCTGAAAGTGTCAAATCCTAGATGAATAAGAAAATATTCATGAAACTCTGAAAATAGTTATTTGCTCATTTTGATCGCAGTTATCTGAATAGCTATATTTCCATTGAGTTTACTCATCAATCTTGGATTGTTTGCATGTTTGTGTGTGTGTGTGTGTTTGCAATAAAGACTAGTTTCTAACCAGACACATTCTTCATAATTTTACCCTATCATCTTTAAAAATTATGAGGAACACAATAAGACCCTTTTGAAAAAACTTATTAAAAATGTTATATGTTCCTACTCTTTAGAAAATTGATTTTTGAAGTTAATGATTCTTATTTAGTTAAATAAATTAAGGTACCTGATCAAACAGAAATGGTGAGCAAAATTTATTTTATCTCTTTGCCCTCCCAGAAAAGGGCAGATAGTTTTTTTAATGAAGGCAATATATTAGAACTATCAAAAACATGAAAATAGCCAAATTTTAAAATATAGTTATTATGTAATGTGACAAAAGTAATAAATGTTATATAAGCTTTATTACCATGTCCATGTGCTCTATGATACTTTCCACATTAATATCCCTGCCATATATATGTATAATTCATAAGTAAAAAAGACACTTGTGCCAACAAAGAGAAACTTAAGAAATTAATTATAAACAATGCAAATTTATTTAAATATGCTGAAATATACATATTTTAAACTTAGGTTTAAAAAGGCTCAGTAGCAATTTGAAGGAGAAATGAGAAGCATTAAGGTGCTACAAAGGTGGCCTTGGCACAGGCTTAATGTCTAGTCTCTCAGGCAAATAGAAAAACAGAAGGAATGTGTTTGCATATTATGTATTGTAGTTGATATTGTGAATAGAAGGAATGTGATACCAGCCTTGAGATAAATAGATGTTGCAATTAGCAGACAAGAATTTTAAAGAAGCTGTTATAATTATACTAAAAATGTAAGAAGGATATGAATTAGAGTTGATATTGTGGTTAAAGGGATAGCAGGAAAATGGATAAGCTGTTTCTGGGTTGTTTTGTTATCTATGATTTGGGGCACAGATAACTTCCTGCAGGATATGGATTGATAGGAAACCCTTATAACACTACATAGATTAATACATTATTGATGCCAATTAGTGAATAACAAATGACTTAAGACACATCTAAAATGGAACAGTTGACACTTAAACAACATGAAGATTGGGGGTGCTGACCCTCTGTGCAGTCAAAAATCTACGTGTAAGTTTCAACTCCCCCAATATTTAAATGTTAATAGCCCACTGTGGACAGAAAGCCTTGCTGATAACACAAACCAGTCAAAACATATTTTGTATGTTATATGTATTATATGCTATATTTATAAATAAAGTAAGCTAGAGGAAAAAATGCAGTTAAAGAAATCAGAATTGAGATAACAATATCTTTATTATTTATTAAGTGGGAATGGATCATCATAAAGTTCTTTATCCTTATCATCTTCATTTTGAATAGACTGAGGAGGAGGAAGAAGAAGGAGAAGTAGGTCTTTCTGTTTCAAGGGTGGCAGATGTGGAAGAGGTAGAGGAGGTGGAAAGGTAGGTGGGAGAGGCAGACGTATGTACAGTAATTTTATGAAAATACATGGTAATTTCTGTCCAACATTTTTGCTTTCTAATTTCTCTAAAAAGCTTTGTATGTAGTACCAATCCTTCTTCCACCATTTGCTTTAGTATCAGTGCCTGTATCACAGAAGGGTGCATGTTGTAAAGGAAATCAAAGGCAGTGTTAAATAATCAGAGCTCTTCTGTCAGATTGTCTAATGTCAATATGTGTCCCGGCCCTGCTTCTTCTGCATTTCCTTTCTCATCATCTGGAGCTGGTAAGGAAGCACTCATCTCCACCAAGTTTTCTTCTGTTAATTCCTCTTGCATGGTGACTATTAGTTCTTGAAATTCTTCATGTCCTATCATTTTCACAATATCCATAATCTCTTTTATGATTTCCTTGAATTGCTTTGTTGTAAATGCTGTGAAGTCATGCATAACATCTGAGCACAGTTTTGTTTTTTTGTTTTTTGTTTTTCCCCAGCAAGAATGTATTGTTTGGGGATTAATGGCTTTCATGACTTTTTCTATAACAATGATGGAATTTTCAATGGTGTAATCCTTCCAGACTTTCATAATCTTCTCTCCATTGGGGTTCTCTTCCATAGGGTTCACAGTCCTTTCCATAGATTACCATGTGTAATGAGCCTTAAAGATTCTTGTAACCTCTGATTACAATTTAGAGGCTAAATTACAGATGTTGTGTTTGGGAGCAAGTAGACTACTTCAACACCTCGGTGCTGAACTCGTAGGGTTGTGACTACCCAGGGGCACTGCCAATATTAAAATAACTTTAAAAGACAGTACCTTCCTGGCAAGGTACTTTCTGATGTCAGGGATAAAGCATTGATGGAACCAATTCAGAAAAAAAAAGGGGGGTCGGTGGGGGGTTCTTGTTGTTCAGGCCTTCTTGTTGTACAGTGAAAAGACTGGCAGCTGGCGTTCATCTTTTCTCTTCAAGGCTTGGGGTTAGTAGCTTTCTAGATAAGGGCAGTCCTGATCATAAACCTCACTGCATTTACCCAAAACGGTAGTTAGCCTATTCCTTCCTGCCTTAATTTCTGGTGCTTGCATCTCTTTGTTACTAATAAATGTCCTTTGTGGCACTTTTGTTCCCAAAATAAGGCACTCTATCTGCATTAGAAACCTGTTCAGGCAGATATCCTTTCTCCTAAGTAATTATATTAATGATGTCAGGAAAGTTATCTGTTGCTTCTTGGTCAACAGAAGCTGCTTCTCCTGTTATCATGACATTTTTTTAAAGCCAAGCCTCTCTCTAAAATTGTCAAATTACTTTTTGGTGGCATTAAATTCTCCAGTTTTAGATCTTTCACTTTCCTTTGGCTTTAAGTTATTATATAATGACTTCACTTTTTCTGGAATCATCTCGAGAGTCTATAAGCAGGCCTTTCTTTCTTTTCTTTCTTTTTTTGAGACAGAGTCTCACCTCGTCACCCAGGCCAGATTGCAGTCGTGCAATCCTGGCTCACTGCAACCTCTGCTGCTTGGGTTCAAGTGATTCTCCTGCCTCAGCTTCCCGACTAGCTGGGATTACAGGCGCCTGCCACTATGCCCGGCTAATTTTTGTAGTTTTAGTAGAGATGGGGTTTCATCATCTTTGCCAGACTGGTCTTGAACTTCTGACCCCGTAGGCCTTTCTTACAGCAATCTTGCACTCAAGTAAAGGTTTATTTTCAATATGAAATAAAAAGGTATTTCTCAAAATGTACAAGGTTTTTGTGCCTGCTGGCATAGCTGCAGAAATGGCATCACAGGGTTTCTTTTTTAGAATGGTCTTTATGCTGAATATATTTATTTTAAAATGGTGGGCAACCACAGCTGAAGACTTCAATCTATGGTACATATCAAACAATTCAACTTTCTTTTTGTAATCTCATGACATTTTTCTGCTTGTTGGGAGCACTTCCAGCATCACTAGCTACACTTCATATGGGTCCCATGATGTTACTTAAGGTTTACAGTATCACACTAAACATAATGAAAAATACTTGAAAACTATGAGAGATCACTTTTTGCTAAGATATGCAATTTCTAGAGAAATGAACTGTTCACATGTAGATAATTAGTATCACATGGTGTTTTTCATTACTTTAAATTATTATTGTTAATTATTATTATTATTTTACAGATAGTGTTCCACTCTGATGCCCAGGCTGGAGTACAGTGGTACCATCATAGCTTACTGTAGACTTCAACTCCTGGGCACAAGCGATTCTCTTGCATGAACCTCATAAGTATCTGGGACTACAGGTGTGAGCCACCAGCCACCATACTAAGTTAATTAATTTTCTTTATTTTTTATTTTTTATTTTTTTTGAGACAGAGTTTCGCTCTGTCACCCAGGCTGGAATGCAGTGGTGCAATCTCGGCTCACTGCAATCTCCGCCTTCTGGGTTCACGCCATTTCTCCTGCCTCAGCCTCCCAAGTAGCTGGGAATACAGGCGCCCGCCACCGTGCCCGGCTAATTTGTTGTATTTTTAGTAGAGACGGAGTTTTACCATATTAGCCAGGATGGTCTTGATCTACTGACCTCTTGATCCACCCTCCTCAGTCTCCCAAAGTGCAGGGATTACAGGCATGAGTCACCGCGCCTGGCCAATTTTTTTTTTTTTTTAAATAGAGATGAAGGTCTCATTATGTTGCCCAAGCTACTATTGAATTCTTGGCCTCAAGAGATCCTCCTGCTTTAAGGGATACTCACAACACTTGAGCTCAAAGCAACAGCAATAGGAAGTAGCAACAAAATTATTACAGCAATACAATATGTACTTCAGATAACTTCATGCAGTTATGATTTAATATCGCATTTTTACATTCGCTAAAACTTCTCTTAACTGAGAATGATGCTATGTATGATCTGTGGTTGTGTAGGTAAGTTTTGATAAGTTTTAACTTTTTATAATTAATTTTTGTATATTTTATGGTAGTGAATGATACAGTAGACTAACATCTACATATATTTTATGAATTCATGATACATTTAATTGAAAAAGAAATATAATATTTATATTACAATCTATTTGTTAATATATTAATACAATATGTGTTTATTTACATATTTCTGAGTACATAAATAATTTCTGCAAACAAATTAAAATGTTAAAATTTAATAAAAAGTGGCCAAATGATATACTAATGCATTTAATAAAAGCAACAACTATAGCCCATAAACATTAGACAGAATGTTCTACTTCAAAGTAGTAAGTTAAATAGAAAACTACAGTGGAATTTATTTTAAAACCTATCAGACTGATAAAAATTAAGACACCTTAAGACATCTGACAACACAAAAATATATTTAATAAGCTTTTAGGCATCAGTTTTTTTAAAGAGAAGTGATTAAATTGATGAAAGCACTTTAGAAGACAATTGGTGTTTTTTGTTTGTTTGGGATTTATATATCCTCTGAGCCATTAATTTCATTGTACATGTGTACCAGAACATGTGTGGAGACTATACAAAGCAGCATTTTAATTTTAATTTTATTTTTTACAGCAAACGCACTGAAGATAACCCCGGTATATACTGGCAAGTGTACACACAAATATACTATGGTAAAAATGCATTCCTACCATTGCCTTTAACAGCAAGATGAGTATCAAACTAACTGTTAAACATAAAAGACATGGCACAGAAAACTACATGTGCTAAAATGTAAGTATATAAAGAAACTAACATACTTAATGTACTATAGAGGGATGTCACATATTTCATAAAAGCAAAACCAAAAGAATAGGAATGATAAAACAAAATTATCTAATCACGAATTTCATATAATATAAAATGGTTCTTCATTGTTCCACCTAAATATTTTAATAACATATTTGTAATTAATATTTTATGTAGTATAAGAATAATCTATAATTGTGATATTCTTAGTAATTACTATCAGTTGAATTAACATAGTAAAATACTGGCTCAGTTAAAATTGAAACTGTTCAAAACAATACTTAGATTTTGCAGATTTAGTATAAATTATGCTATTAACATATTTGGGACCAAAAAAATCTAAATCGTGAGTCTGAATATAGTATTTAGCATGAGAAATATAGAATACTTATAAAGAATAAAAAGTTGCTATTTCACATAAGTCAATAAAGATTAAGATACCCAAGGCCACTTTGGATAGAAAAAATAAAATGACTGTGTATATAAAATTTTTGAATAAATATTACCCTTTTCTTAATTTGGGAGCTTATTTTTAAGTTGGAGGGAAAATATATTAGTGCCAGGCCAAAAAAAGGCATATGTTCACACTTGGGAATTTATCAAACTATGAACTGAATTTAATACATTTTAAATAATATAAAAGGAGAAATATTCCTAAAAATATATTGTATAAAAACATAGTTAATAAACTAATAACACAGACAAATTTCATACTTTTTCTGAGACATGGATTCTGTACAATATTGCTTATAATGATTTGTAGAAAGTTCCTAAGGTATTTTGCTTACCTCTAAAGTGAAGAATTTGTACAAAGTCAATAAATTTCAAGTTATTTTTAACCATTCTTTCTGAAAGTGATATTTTTATGTAAGAATGAAATATATGTATTACATAAAAGCACAGATTATCTGAGTTAGGTGTGGACAAAGATGAGAAAACCGTTTCTGACTCACTACCAATATTTTATTCTTATTACATTATCAAATCACTTTAATTAGAAGTCTATTCATTTCTCAGAAAAATATGAACCTCACTAGACTAAAGAAATTGTCTAGTTCTTTCCAACTATAAAAGTCTATAATTTGGTAAAACACAAGCCTTTTAAGTTTAGAAAATTATTGGTAATAATATATCCCAAATCTCCTCACTTACTGAATATAAATGTTTAAATATAATTTAATAGTTGCATACATTGGGTGCATTATAAGTTCCAAAATATAGGCAAAAAAAATGAGACTAAAAAATATAAACTAAGCATCCCAAAATCTTACATCAAATGAGTTTAAAGTAATGCAATCAACTATATCTCTAAAGCTTGGTCTCTTTTCATCACGCTCCACAAAAAGGAAGAATTAAAAACACAACAAAGGTTCTCTCTTCACCCTAAATCTCTTTCTTAACAGCAGTCATGAAAGAATGAAATTTCAAATACAGAAATTCTATTTTTTTGGCTAACAGCATTGTTTCTTTGATAAAAATCAATTATCTCCAGAAAAATAACACATTATTTTACCATCATTTCTCAGTATCTTAGGGTAAATTAGTTAATTAGAGTACTTTGAAAAGTTAGCTTTGGATGAGTTTTATAAAGAAATGTAATACCTGAATCCAGGTGACAGGGCAGCCTAAGTACTGAATGTTACTGTAGTCAGTTTCTTAAAAGCAAAGGCCTGCAGTCATACAGGACTTGTGTTTACTTTCCTGACACCACCACTTATTGTGTAAATTTAGGTGATCATTTAAACTTTCCAGACCACATTACCTTCGTCTGTAAAAGAGAACTAATAATTGTTCCTATATCAAGGCTGTTTTAAGAATTAAAGATAGAAAAAGCACTAAACACAATTCGCATAGATGACATTCACATAAACACTTAATAAATAATAATAACTATTAATATTATAGGGTCGCTATGCGAGAAAGAAAAGAACATGAAGTTTTGGAGGACAAGAAAAATATAAACTTAATTAACTCCTAATCAGAAAGCATGAGATGTAGTTTCATCAATAGCTCTCTGTGAACCACTGGGTAGATAATTTTAACCTCTCTGCATCTCATTTGAAGTATGAGAGGAAAATATAGCGGGTGGATAATGATCTCTAAGTGTCTTTTCATTTCAAATATTCCGTGATTTTTATAATTGTGCCCTGTATCAGCCCTAACTACAATAACCTAGAAACAGCTTTTCTACACAGTGAATTTTAATGCCGAAGAAGTAGTGTTCTCTGGTAGTTGTTTTAATCTTGGAACAGTTGATGGGCAGGGTGATAGCATGTACAGCAAGAAGGTTTTATAGAATCTAGATTATTAAATAACCACAGGTAAGTGTAGAGAAAAATCAAGATCATTATGGTTACAGTTGCTTTTTAATTCTTACATTTGAAGGCTTCAAAACAAACTTATAAGGGGAAAACTTATTTCAGAAACATTTTGTAATCCTTGAATCAGATAAAGTAATAATTTCTTGTCTATTTTAATTGGAGGAAGTAATTGTAATAAAGCAAAAAGAGAAGAAGAAGAAAAAGCTCTTCATGGAGGTTTCCACTGCCTTAAAATTAGAGCAAAATCTCACTGAGCAGTAATGGAAATGGAAATTACCTGCTCCTGGAGCTCTGATTGTATTCCTGTTAGGTCATTTGCATACTGTTCATTGATTGGATTACTGGTGAGGCTGAGAGGTCTCAGAGCTGCATTCCTATGCATTCTCATCTAATTCTACTGCTGTGACTAGGAGCAGAAATCATTTCCTGAACTTTGTAATATGATCCTTATGGAGGCATAGAAGCCTTCTTTAGATTTTAGATGGGTATAAGTGTAAACTCCCAATGTTGGCTCAAAGCTGCATAATTTTAAAGAGCTTAAAATATACTTTACCATGTTAAATCATAGAATGTTAGTAACTTTCTTAACAGTTTCAAATGTAATGAGCCAATACTTACATTCTCAATAATGGCTGGTTGTGGAATGAAAAAAAAAAAAAAAAGAAAAAGAAAATCACAAATAGCAAAACAATTTCTGGTTAATATACAGTAACCACTTTTTTTCTTTCCCATTTCCTCTTCTAGCTATTTTTGTATTATTTGAGGATATGTAATTCTCTTCTAGTATGAGCTCCTCTGAAGGTAGAGTTTTTTTTTTTTTCTGTCTCCTCCAGAAACTATTAACTAATAAGCCACTTTGTACATAGCACAGTTTAAACACAATAACATATTTTTTCTAAGAATAAGTCTCATCTATTTATTATCTATCTTTACACATATCTACACACAAATATGTAAAGTAAAAATAAGTCAAAAACATATAGAATTTTATTTTTACCGTTAAGCCCCCTTCTTTCTAAGTTTTGTCATATATTTAAAAAAATTATCTGGACTATTTAATTCATTGACACGTTTGATTCTCCTATAAGTAAGAAGCCACACAAAAATATTAGGTATAAGCTATTTAAAATAAATCAGACATTGTTGTCACCCAGTGTTATTTCAGTTATATCTGTCAACATGTATATTTAATCACACCTGAGGGATCAGCTCTTTAAGAGATACTTATGTAAAAATCACTAAGATTTCTAAAGTGAACATGGATACTTACGTTTAAATAAAGCTCTAATGTCATGGATAGTTTTTAAAAAATGTCCAGCATTGGGAAAACATTCCCACAACGGAGAAAATAATGTGTATTTTTTAAATGTTCCAAGCAATGTTCCTTATCTTGGGGGTCATTTATGCCATTTTTCTCCTTTTTACCAATTCAGTCTTTCATTTATAATGCTTTTTATTACAGAATTTTGCAACTTGGAATCAGATCAATTGGAATTATAGCAATGTCAATAGCAACACATGTAACATTTTTATCTATTAAGTTAGGACCGATATATTATTATTGAGCTGTCACAGTCAGTGTCTTGAGAGCCAGCATTAAAATAGTACTTTGTTCTGAATTCTTAAGATGTAGGACAGTGTCAATCACAAAGTGATAATTCAATAAAGATGTCCAAACACATTTATTAGATAACTAAAATGAAGGCATTATCACAAAATGAAACTACCACATAAAAGATATATTTACTACTAAGTTAAGAACACAGAGTTAATTTAAAGAAAACTTTAAAAACTAAGCACATAATGAAAGACAATGAGCCCTAAATTCAGAATGACCTAGACTCACATCCCAGTTTACATATGATATGGTTTGGATATCTGTCCCTGCCAAATCTCATGTTGAAACATCATCTCCAGTGTTGGAGATAGGCCTGGTAGAAGGTGATTAGAAAATAGAGACAGATTTCTCATGAATGGTTTAGCACTATCCCCTTTGTGTTGTCCTTGTGATAAGGAGTTCTCCCAAGACCTAGTTGTTTAAAAGTCTAGCACCCACTCTTCCTCTCTCTGGTTCCCACTCCTGTCATGTGAGAGGACTGCTCCTCCTTCACCTTTCACCATGACTGTAAGTTTCCTGAGGCCTCACCAGAAGCACATGCCAGCACGATGCTTCCTTTACACCTTGTAGAACTATGAGCCCATTAAACCTCTTTTCTTATAAATGATCCAGGATCAGGTATTTCTTTATAGCAATGCAAGAACAGTCTAATACAACATATAGTCTTAGAATACTTTTAATTCTAATCACAATGAGAATAATCTCTGATTCCCAATGTCCTCACTAGTAAATACAGAAACACTATATAATTTTAGGGTTTATAAAAATTAAATGAAATAAATTCTATGAAATTCTGGATAACTAATGTGTTATTTTTTATCATTCTTTCCATTGTTTCTATGTTGTAAAAATAAAAATGATTTTTTAAGAAAACAAAAATCAAAGTCTTCAAATGCACATAGTGTTACACAATTCATGTCTGCTTTCATCCAAATCATTGTTTTTCCTTCTGAGGAGGAACAATTAACAGTTTGATGTTTTAAATATCTTATCCATTGACAAAAGAAATATACATATACAAACATATGAAAATGGAATAATAATAGTTAGAATAAAAGCTAAGCAGCTGTAGTAAACAGATCCCCAAATACAATGTGGCACGAAGGACATGAGCACCTCTGACGCATTAGCTTTCATCGGTGTAGGTTATCCATACATTTACAGTTGAAGCTAGCTCAGATTCTTGTAATAAATGTGAAATAATATATTTTATATATATATAAACTCATATATATTTATATATATATATATAAACTCAATCTTAAAGAATCATTATCAGTTAGATGTTATTATTTTCCCTGTCTTAGACTGTTCCTGCTGCTATAACAAAGAACCTTAGGCTGGGTGATTTGTAAACAAAATAAATTTATTTCATACAGTTCTGGTGGCTGAGAATGCCAAGATCCAAGTGGCAGCAGATTTGCTATCTGATGAAGTCTGGCTCTCTCTTTTTCCAAGATGGTGCCTTGTGTTGCTGTGTCCTCACATGGCAGAAGTGCGAAATGTATGAATACTGTGTCCTCACATGACAGAAGAGATGGAAGGGCAGAAAGGGCCTAGCCAGTATCTTTGAGCCCTTTAAGGACACTAATCTCATTAATGAGGGCATAGCACTCATGATCTAACCACGTCTCAAAGATCCAATCTTCTGGTGCCATTACCTTGGGGTTTCAGTTCCAACATACTAATTTTGAAGGGACACATACATTCAAACAACAGCACTATCTTTAGAAAAGGAAATTGAAATGCAAACATATTAAGTAGCTTCCCCAAAGTCACAGAGCTAGTGATTTTGGCAGAAGTTAGTTTTATTAAATCATTCTTTTTAAAACTAAATTTATGTTAAAAATATTGTTTTCCATTACTACAAAAAACAAATATTTTATTGGACACATTTCTAATAGTAGAATAACTGAAAGGAAAGAAATACAACTTTTAAACTTTGACAGAATCTGACATTATTTAAATAGCCTCTTCCAACTTATACTCAGTATATGAGACTGGATGTTTCCTAACATACTTACTCACACTGGATATTATAAATTTAAAAACGTACTAAAACAAGCATTGTTTTTTATTTATTTATTTATTTATTTATTTATTTATTATTATTATTATACTTTAAGTTCTAGGGTACATGTGCAAAAATAAGCATTGTTTTATATAATTATGGTTTTATATTGAACTACCCTATTTTTTGAAATTTTTGAGACTGAATCTCACTCTGTCACCCAGGCTGGAGTGCAGTGGCACGATCTGGGCTCACTGCAACGTCTGCCTCCTGAGTTCAAGTGATTCTCCTGTCTTAGCCTCCCAAGTAACTGGGACTGTAGGTGTACACCACCATGCCCAGATAATTTTTGTATATTTAGTAGAGACAGGTCTTCAACGTGTTGGTCAGGCTGGTCTTGAACTCCTGACTTCAAGTGATCTGCTTGCCTTGGCCTCCCAAAGTGCTGGGATTACAGGCATGAGGTAATATGCCCGGCATTGAACTATCCTATTTACTTCTACAGTTTAGCAACATTTCATAGGTACATTGTGTTTTTTCATTTTTCTGCTTGTGGAATGATTCTCCCCTCCAATTATATATTAAATTACCTTTCTTAATAAGATAAAAAGTATTACATATAATTTTTTGTCTGCCCTACAGCCAAACCTTTTACAGCTAAGGCATTAAAATAAAACAAAACAAATATAAGTTTATAAGAATCACTCTATCTGCATACATAAACATAAAACTGAAAGAAAACAAATTAAAAACAAATTTCTACAGCTATCCATCTCCCCACAATTTTTGTAATATACTAATAATATTTCTTCCAATTTATTCTATCTTTCAAATTTCTCTATGACATTATTCAGAAATTCATAATTGTTTAATATATGTAAACTTGACGATTTTGACTTAGTTTTTTTTTCCTTAGGTAAGCCATTGTAATTCTATGCATTTCATAATTATATTAGGTACTTAATAATTTGTCTTGTTCTTTATCCAAGTTTATATAATGTCATCATTTATTAGTTCAGTTATAGTTTTTGTGTGTATGTGTATGTACACATGTGTAGTTTCTGTGCTCTATTCTGTGACATTATTTTATAGTATTTTTTCTTGTTATATTTATTACAGACTCTTAAAATCCATACTTACAGTTTTTGATATCCATTGTTAAGTACCCTTTGTTTGTTTCCCGAAAATATCTTGGTGTTTTGCATACCAGTTCTTACAAACAATATTTAGGATTAATTTGGCTAGTTTGAAAACAAAGAAACAAACAAATGAAACATTCCTTTTTCATTTTAAAAACTAAACACTTAGCAGGTGTCACATAATTATGCTGAAAATGACTATTCTGTAAATTTAGTTTAACTACATGTGATTTCTGCATTAATCTGTTCTCACACTGCTAATCAATAAGATATACCTGAGACTGGGTAATTTACAAAGAAAGGAGGTTTAATTGACTCACAGTTCAGCATAGCTGAGGAGGCCTCAGGAAGCTAACAATCATGGGGGAAGGGGAAGCAAACACATCCTTCTTCACATGGCAGCAGAACGAGAGCTGAGCAAAGGGAGAAGTCCCTTATAAAACCATCAGATCTCAAGAGAACTTACTCACTATCAGGAGAATTGAATGGGAAAACTGCCCCATGATTTGATTACCTCCTATTGATTCCCTCCCACCATAAGTGGGGATTATGGGAACTATAATTCAAGATGAGATTTGGGTGGAGACACAGCCAAACTATATTAATTGTATGGCAAAATATTAATAAGACAATGTGAGAAGTTTGTATCTTATTCTGTATCTACATTACACAAATCATAAACCTAAAATTGATCTAAAATATCCTTTTGTTTTAAAACTATGAAAATCCAAAAGTATAAAAACTCTTCCACTGGTCAGTAGAACTGGTCAGTAGCTATTGACCAAACTGCTGACAATTTAGAAGAAGAAGTTACTGTCCTACAGGCCACAGAATAAGTATGGTGGACCAAGCAAAGAGACCATTGCCAGTCCCTCCCTATCTCCACCTCTGAGCTGGAACTAAACTTAAGCAATGGGAGCTCTCCCAAAGGAGTTAAGCATGCCAAGGCCAGCAATGAGCAAGGGAAGTATGACAATGGGCTTTAGAGGTGGTTGGGTCTCCTTGGCTTTCATTTCAAGGGTACTGCCACCTGTGAAGATCTCAATACATGGCTAGGAGGCCAGGGCCCACTCAGTTCAGATGGCAGCCATGTTGGTGATAGGACCAGGGCATCCATGGAAATGACAAGCATTTTCCCAGCATCCTTCAGGCCAGGCATGGGGTGGGACCTCTCTGGGATCTAGGGCAGGTCAGGATCCCATCAGGTCATGGAAAGAGGTTGGGGTGCTCTTGCATGACTGGAGAGCACCTTGGTCACCTAGAGGAGGAACTTCCACTGAGGTCATTTTGGTAGCTGGGGAGCCATGATTGGTGGCTCAGTGCCAGGCATGGTGGAGCCATCAGGGAGAGGCAAGAACAGGGTAACTGCTGTCACCATTTCCTTCAAGTGTTGGGCCCAGCAGGATGTCTGGTACCTAGATGGTGGGAAGGGCCTAGATTCGCACTAAACCCGCAGCTGGTTTAAAACTGATTACAGAGCTGCCTGTAAAGCGGTTAACCACATTGCCCTCATCCCACCACACCCTTCAGTCCCTCAACTCTCCATTCCATACTCCCACCCCTGCGGTATTTTGGATTCTGAGGGGTGGATTCCATGGGTCCCAGGCAAGGTTGGGAATGGTGATGAGAGATATGATGCATTGATTGGCATCTGGAGGATTGATCCCAGCATTGGGCAATTTTTATTTGCCTGGACAATTCTCCTATCGTGGCTCTGCATTCTGTCATCCAGGTGCTGCACGCCAGATGAACTGGGAATTCTAGAAGTTGCCAGCAAAGGTGTTAAAAGCAAACTACCCAGAGCTCTGTGGCAGCAAGAAGAGGCACTTATCCACATTCTCAAAGAGTTGCCAGCTCTAGTCTAGAAAGGGTGTGTAGGGTGTAGATATTCACGGTTTCTTCTAGAAGATTTTTAAAATGAAACCAGAATATCATCAGCAGAAATAATCTGGAAGGCAAATAAGATCTCTGCTAAGCAACAGTTCCACAATGGACCTTCCAGGCTGTGGCTGCACTTGGACCACAGTACTGTTGCCCATCTGGACACCAAAGTATTATATCAATGCTTAGTTCAATTTTTCTTATCGACTTTTAAAAACAGCTTTATTGAATTATAACTTACAAAATATAAGATTACCCATTTAAACCATGCAGTTCAGTGATTTTCAGTATATTCACAACCATTACCATAACCAGTATTAGAACATTTTTGCCCCCCAAAATGATATCCATGAACACTTGCTCTCAATCTTCTATCCACCATGAACTAGGCCCCGTACAAGCACTAGCCTATGTTTTGTCTCTACAGTTTTGTCTTTTTGGAGCTTCATATAAATGCTTTTTATGTACTTTTATATTTTAGTTATAGTAATATAAAAACTACTGACCAGAAAGTCAAAGATTCTATGAACTTGCATCATTAAAGGGTAAATTTTAAACACAACATTTTTGTAAAAGCCTAAAATTTTTATAAAAAGCCTTTATGAAATACCAACATTTTTCATTTACAAGGGAAGAGATGTTGTGACCTGCTGTCATAATAAAAAACTATGTTTCTAAGTAAATTAATATACTTTATGCATAATATCAAGTATTCATTACTTTTCTAGGACTTTATGGAGAGTTTTTAATATTATGTTCAATTCCATCAACTCCTAAATATTTCTGGAGTGCGCTTTTTTATTAATCTGTATGTGCTAGTATATTCAAAATAGTTGTAAGGTTAGGCAAAGGAAAATATGATTACGAAGATAAATCTTCCCCCCAAGCACTCAACACCCTCTGCACACATATGCTTTGATTTTCCTGAAAGTCATTGCATCAATTAAAACCATTATTCTTAAGCCTATTTGGCTGTTAGTCTAGCAGTGAAACCAGACTATTTGTCTGCCAATGTTAAATTAGTTTTGCTTCTGTAGTAGTCAGGAGAGATGTTTTACATGTGGAAAATATAAATTGTGCTACAAGTTGTGATTTGTACATCTAGAGCAAAATTCCTCTCTCCAACCGTATTTTCACTAGTGTGCCTTCTAAGGTGCCTAGGATTCAGTCTGTTAGTCTTTATCAGTGAAGGCAGTATTGGCATTTGGGCTAATCTTTTATTGTGCAGCTCTGTGCTGTGCACTGCTAAATATTCAGCATTCTTGGCTTCAAATCACTAAATACCAGTTGATCTATTTCCCTCATTGTAACAACCAAAACATGGTTTCACCTACTTCCAAAATTCTCTTGGGGAATATCACACCTTCTCTTCCCACCTTAGTTGAGAATCTCTGTTAAAATACAAATACAGTAACATTCTTACTAATTACAGCTTTGGTTCAGATTTATCTCATGCACTAAACAGATAATCTTTAGAGCAAGGCTTTACTTTTTTTTTTTTTTTTGAGACCGAGTTTCACTCTTGCTTCCCATGCTGAAGTGAAATAGTGTGATCTGGGCTCACTGCAACTTCCGCCTCCCATGTTCAAGTGATTTTCCTAGTTCAGCCTCCTGAGTAGCTGGGATTACTGGTGCCCACTACCACACCGAGCTAATTTTTTGTATTTTCAGTAGAGACAGGATTTCACCATGTTGGCTAGGCTGGTTTCGAACTCCTGACCTCAGGTGATCTACCTGCCTCGGTCTCCCAAAATGCTGGGATTACAGGCATGAGCCACTGCGCCTGGCCGGCTTTACTTTTCATATTCAATTTATTTCCCACTGTGTGTCTTTGCTCATGCTACTTTTTTTCTCAAAATTGCTAAGGATGTTTCTGGCACATGGTCCATCTACCTACCTCATAACCCTGACAAAAGTGTTACAGTGCTAAGAACTCAAGAACCAATGTCTCAGGATCCAGTTGCACCATTTTTATATCACGCATCATACTGGTTATTGATATGTTTTTACTGTTTTGTATTTTCTGGATGGATAGAAGCTTTATCGTCAAAATGGAGCTGTTTAAACTGAAGCACACACACACACGCACACGCACACGCAAAAAAAAAAAATCCCTCATCTATTAATTCAGATGTCATTAAGGAATTTTGAAGAGCTGTGTCACACAGAAGTTTCTGTTTCATTACCATTTCAATTTTCAGAGAAATGGAATGAATGGCATATGAAAAACAAACTCACAAAACTATCTAAGAATATCAGTTGCTGTGGCCAAAGCTTTGCTGTTATTTCTCATGGTCATTTAGTGAAGTCCAAAAGGAATTCATATACTATCCCCATGAGTTCAGCACCCAGTGTTCCTGGTCCGGATCACACCCCTGTCCTTGATTCTGTTCTATTACAGGTTGATATGACCAGATACTGTAAAGATTTAATGCTGTAAACCAAATTTATGACTAATAGCTATAGATGGCTTTTCTAATAAATAAACTACAAGAACCTCTGCATGAGCTTCTGGAGTCCTTGTTTACTGGAAACAATACCAATATAAGACTGGTTTTGAAACCTCACTGGAAAGGATTTAGATTTTAATTACACTTGAATACTAACAAAGCATTTAAGTAATAAGGCATAGATCCCCAGATCCACATTTCCAAACTCCCAATACATCATATTACCATAGTCTGAACACATTTACACTTGGAGATCTAAAGCAGGATTCTCTGGAAGTAGACAACATTATAAAGGAGATACATGTTTTTTCTTTTTTTTCCCCAAGAAACTCAAAGAACAAACTTCCAGAACGAAGTGATGTCCACCCAAGATTCCCAAAGACCCACAAATGCCATAAGTCACCAAATGTCTCATGCTTCTTGCCTTTCTTCTTTCTCTCTATCTATTCTCTTACTCTGCTAAGCTATTAATGGATTAGAGTAGGTAGTTTGAGACAACTGACTCAGGAGTTGAGGTAGGTTTGGTTTTCTTGTCGATATGGTTACCTTCTTCACACCAGAGCTTAAAGTTCCTCTAGAGTGACTTCGGAGTCTAGGAAGGACACTTTGACATTAGCCATGTCACCATTTCCCCAAGTCTGAACACTGAACCGCAGAGAGAGATACTGTGTGTGATGATAGTGAAATGAGCACTTCACTTCACTGAAGAATTCTGAACCAGACCAGACCCCAGGAACTCAGGCTTCAGAACAGCCTCTGCAAACCCAGACCCCAGGACCTCCCCAATGCCAAGAACCTTGTCCTTAGGATGGGGGAAGTTGATGAAGGACTTTCACAATGTTTCTACTACATCTTCAGCTTTAAGCCCAACCTGTCTGCCCATTCCCTATCGTCTCTTTCTTTCTCGTTCTTCATTTGGAAACCATTCTTTGCATGTTACTCAGTGTCTGCTATCCTGTTCCTATGGGGAGATAGAAGTTTCTCTCTCTTTTCTCTTGGCCCTGCTTCGCTGTGTCTTAGGAAGTGGGCTTTCTTCATGTTACTTCATCTTGTCTAGTATTAAGAGACTTCTAATAACATTGGAATTGAATCCTGGGCCCAGGACCATTTCCTATCCCTTTCCTAGGAGGAGGTCTTTTTGTTTGTTTGTTTTGTGTTTTTCCCCCCTCCCTCAGCAGCAGTTGGTCTTCACCTGTGTCGTCCTTGTGGTGACTGTTTAATACCCTTCCTCCAGTAACTTAATGATTTTATTTACTAGGGAAGAAAGGTGTGAGCGGGACTCATTTTTAGTTTGTTATACTTTATATTATTTAAAAAATTAGTTGACAAATAATTGCATTTATAAAATATAATGTAAAATTTTGATATCTGTCTACTTTGTGGAATGATTAAAGCAAGTACGTTAATATATCCATCACTTCACTTACTTGTCGTGTGCATGTGTGCATAAGTGTGTGTATTGAACATTTAAAATCTACTGTTAACAATTTTGAACTGTACAATACATTACTGTTAACTACGGTCATGATGCTGTGCAATAGATCAATAAAACTTATTCTTTCTCTCTAACTGGAACTTTTTACTATTTGATCAATATATTCTCTTTCCTTGTGTTCTCTCCCCCAATCCCCTGACCCTGGTAACCAACATTCTACTCTCTGCTTCTATGAGTTTGATTTTTTTATACCCCACATATAAGCAAGATCATGCAATATTTGTTTTTCTGTGCCTGGTTTATGTCACTTAAGATGATGTCCTCCAGGTCATCCATGTTGTCACTGAGCGGGACTTTGTACCTTTTTCCCTCTTAGCAACTGCTTCTCTCCTCCAAGCTTGCCCCACCTACTGAAGCTTTTTTTAATCTGCCAATCTGTCCCCAAACATTTTCTGAGCTGCCACTGGACTTCCATCTATAAAAGATTCTGTGTGCACTTACCTTGTATCAGTGGTTGTCAAGAATATACACTTTGAAATGACCTGTCTTTGAGATCGCTGATTTCTGTTTCTGGTTGATCAAGTCTGCTCTTGAAGCTCTCTATGGAATTCTTCAGTTCAGTTCTTTATTCTTCCTCTCCAGAATTTCTGTTTGGTTCTTTTTTATGGTGTCTCTTTCTTGAACTTCTAATTTTGTTCATGTATTGTTTTCTTGATTTTTTTTATTTTTATTTTTGTGTTATCTTGTAGCTCATTGAACATCTTTAAACTGTTTATTTTTAATTCTTCATAAGGCAGTCTGTAGTGCTATGAGTCATTTCTATAGTCAGTTAGTAGTGTTTCATTTTATTCCTTTGGTTGTCAAGTTACCCTGATTAGTCGTGGTCTTTTTAGCCTTACAGTGATGTCTGTGTTTGAAGGAGTGGGCATCCCTCCCAGTCTTTACATACTGGCTTTGGCAGGAAGAGTCAAAGAGCCCATCCGGAGATTCTGAGTGTACCAGCTAGTAGGGTCCATGGTTGGGTTTGCTGCTGGAGTTCTGAAGTAGACTGGCCTTGTGCCTGGATTAGCAAGCAGGCTGGCCCAGCACTAAGTTTTGTGAGTGCAGACCTGGAGCTTAAGTCCAAGGGGGCTGGCCCAGGTGTTGGGATCCACTGGGGCAGGCCTAGTGACTTGGTCTGTGCAGGCATGCCTGGAGCTGGGTTTATGGAACCTGAATCTAGGCAGGCCTAGAGTCTGGTTCCACAGTGGGTAGCCTGAAGTCTGGGTTCTTAGGTGCTAACTCATCTCCGGGACAGGCCTTGAGCCTGAGTCAGCTGGGACTAGCCTGTTACTGGGATGCACCTGGTGCTTGGGTATGAAGGGATGGGCCTACACCTGGGCCAGGTAGCATCAGGCTACTTGGCTGCAGAGTCCCCTGAGGTAGGCCCAGTTTCTGGGTCAGTCGGTGGGGGGTACTTGGAGCCTGGGTTCTTAGGGGCCAGCCCAGCACTGGGGTCAATTGGAACAGGCCTGAATTCTAGGTCTATTAGAGTCTAGGGCCACAGGAGCCAGCCTAGAGCCTGGGGCTGTATGGGCTGTCCTGGCTCTGGGGTGGTCCTGCAGCCTGGCTTTACAGAGACCAGTCTAGCACTGGGGTCTACTTGGGTGGGCATACTGCCTGGATCTCCTGGGGGAAGCCTGAAGCCTGGGTCTGAGGTTGTCAACCTGACATGAGGGAAGGTCTGGGGTCTGGATTTGCAGGGGCTATTCTGGAGCCTGTGTTCTTGGGGGCTGGCTGGTGGGCACAGGCCTGGTTCTGGGGTCTTCAGTGAAGTCAGGTGCTCATTTAGTTTGCCTTCTCCCATTAGAAGGTATCTCTCTCTGGGGTGCACTGCTCAGGCTTGAGGGAATGGTGACATGGGTTTGTCAAAGCATTCTTCCTATACTCTTCAATGCATCTTTTGTTATTTCTGTGCTAGGCCCAGATACTCTAATCTGTCACATCGGTTCCTTAGCATTTGTGAAAATGTTTTCATAAATAGATTGTTGTTCAAATTGATGGTTTTATGCAAGAACGAGTGCTGGAAATTCTTATTTTGCCATCAGGCTGATGTCATGCTTTATAAATTACATTTCTAAACCTAATTTTATATATATATAAAAAATATATATATATACTTATAATATAATTAATCCCAGCACTTTGGGAGGCCAAGATGGGCAGATCACGAGGTCAGGAGATTGACACCATCCTGGCGAACACAGTGAAACCCTGTCTCTACTAAAAAATACAAAAAACTAGCGAGACGAGGTGGCTGGCGCCTGTAGTCCCTGCTACTTGGGAGGCTGAGGGAGGAGAATGGAGTAAAACCCGGGAGGCAGAGCTTGCAGTGAGCTGAGATCCGGCCACTGCACTCCAGCCTGGGTGACAGAGCGAGACTCCATCTCAAAAAAAAAAACAAAAAACAAAAAAGGAAGAAGATGCAATTTTGATTAGCATAATATGAAATATTCTATAGATTTACGTAAATTTTCTTTGGACTAGTGTGGGAAAAGTTTTTAAGAGTATAGCCTTAGGCAGTGTTACTGAAAAGGGCTAGGGATTAATGAGAAGAGAGAAGATATAGAAAGATGCCAGAGTAACAATTCTTGAGAAATGGAGGATAGAGAGAATTTCAAAAAGGAAATATTTTTAGTTACTTAATACGTAACAAGTTTGCCTACAGCCCATTGTAGAGGCTAAGGCAACCACTGAAGCATATTTTATTTAATTTAAAATATAGTACACAGACTGAACTATCTATAGTATTTGGATCTTTATGTGTGAGAATTATTGTTTGTAAACATGTTTTTATCTTCCAAATCTTTCTTGAGCTGTTTTTAATATAGTTTGAGGATCCCAAGCCTGAAAATCCAAAGTTTCAAATGATCTGAAATTCAAAACTTTTTGAGCACTGACATGACACTTAAAAAAATACTCATTGGAGCATTTCAGATTTTGGATTTTTGGATTTGGGGTGCAGAAGCAGTAGGTATTACGTAATATTTAAAAATCTGAAAAATATGAAATCTTAAATCCTTCTGATCCTAAGCATTTTGGATAAGGGATACTCAACTTACATTTAGTGAAGATGTGAGTCTAATGAATAGATAAGAGAACGACTTGTTTTTATCCCCTTCGTCAATACTAATTTTTTTTTTATAATAAAGTTTTGATTTATAAATTTAAATTGTTTTACATTGGCCATTTTATGTTATTTTTAAATAATGCAAATCATATTTTAGATTTGACTTAATGATTACACAGCAATCTTTAGTGAATCCTATCTTTTTCCTCTACTCTTAAATAATGCTCCTCTTTTTCCAGTCAAATGAATTCTTTTGGTATAATTTGGGGTATATCCACCTTTATTAAAATTTTTATTGAATCAGGACTAAGTGTATATTAATTTTCTTCATGGGTTTATTTATTGAGTTTATAACAAAATTTCCACCCATAGTGATCTTTTCACAATTGTAGCTTTTTTATTCTTTATCATTTTCACCTAAATCATCTTTGTATGAATACTATTACAATAAATATACAATTTTTTATTGTTAGTTGTAAATTATTATTAATTTGAGCTTCTGTTTTTTATCTTTATGTTTGGTTTGCTAGTTCCCTTTTTAGCTAGCAAATAAGATTTCTCTAAGAATTTCAGAAATAATTCAATTTGTAATCTCAAAGTTTTATAAAGGTTACTTTTATAGAGTATCTTCTTTAGGAGGATATTTAGGAGAAATGTGTCAAGAGTCTGTACTACCAAGAATGATTATGCTTATTTATGCAACTGGCTTCTCTTGTACCTTATTGGGGTACGTTAATTTATGCATGTAACCATGTTTGCTTTTACACTGGCTGCTAAGAATTGTGGGACAATAGTTATGAACCATGTGGTTAATATACTTGACTTTTAAAGCTGTAGATTTGTAATATTTTTTGAAAAGTTGATAAAAATTTGGAGATGACTCTTTCTGTTTATCAACTTTTCAAATGACTTCTCTAATTACTGATCAGAGAAAGCTCGATTTTGACTCTGATGAACTCAGTTAAAAAACACTGAAAAGATCGTTTTAATATTTGCTTAGTGCATAAATGCAAAAGTCAAAAGCAGCATACATTTGTTTTGGTTCATATATAAAACATCAGAATATTTAAAAATTCTCTGCTTCTTAAGCTTTTAATTATAAAAACAGTTATAAATCTTGAAGACTTATATTAGAATAGATTCCAGAAAGATGAGCTCAATCATTTATTTTTTATTAGTGGTTTTCAAATAACCCAGGGTTAAACTAAGAGAAAATTGATTAAAGAAATCTTGCGTTCTTTGAAACCAATGAGAACAAAGATACAACATACCAGAATCTCTGGGACACATTTAAAGCAGTGTGTAGGGGGAAATTTATAGCACTAAATGCCCACAAGAGAAAGCAGGAAAGATCTAAAATTGACACTCTAACATCACAATTAAAAGAACTAGAGAAGCAAGAGCAAACACATTCTAAAGCTAGCAGAAGGCAAGAAATAACTAAGATCAGAGCAGAATTGAAGGAGATAGAGACACAAAAAACCCTCCAAAAAATCAATGAATCCAGGAGTTGGTTCTTTGAAAAGATCAACAAAATTGACAGACCGCTAGCAAGACTAATCAAGAAGAAAAGAGAGAAGAATCAAATTGACGCAATTAAAAATGATAAAGGGGATATCACCACCGACCCCACAGAAATACAAACTATCATCAGAGAATACTATAAACACCTCTACGCAAATAAACTAGAAAATCTAGAAGAAATGGATAATTTCCTGGACACTTACACTCTTCCAAGACTAAACCAGGAAGAAGTTGAATCCCTGAATAGACCAATAGCAGGCTCTGAAATTGAGGCAATAATTAATAGCCTACCAACCAAAAAAAGTCCAGGACCAGATGGATTCACAGCTGAATTCTACCAGAGGTATAAGGAGGAGTTGGTACCATTCCTTCTGAAACTATTCCAATCAATAGAAAAAGAGGTAATCCTCCCTAACTCATTTTATGAGGCCAACATCATCCTGATACCAAAGCCTGGCAGAGACACAACAAAAAAAGAGAATTTTAGACCAATATCCCTAATGAACATCGATGCAAAAATCCTCAATAAAATACTGGCAAACCGGATTCAACAACACATCAAAAAGCTTATCCACCATGATCAAGTGGGCTTCATCCCTGGGATGCAAGGCTGGTTCAACATTCGCAAATCAATAAACATAATCCAGCATATAAACAGAACCAAAGACAAGAACCACATGATTATCTCAATAGATGCAGAAAAGGCTTTTGACAAAATTCAACAGCCCTTCATGCTAAAAACACTCAATAAATTCGGTATTGATGGAACGTACCTCAAAATAATAAGAGCTATTTATGACAAACCCACAGCCAATGTCATACTGAATGGGCAAAAACTGGAAAAATTCCCTTTGAAAACTGGCACAAGACAGGGATGCCCTCTCTCACCACTCCTATTCAACATAGTGTTGGAAGTTCTGGCTAGGGCAATCAGGCAAGAGAAAGGAATCAAGGGTATTCAGTTAGGAAAAGAAGAAGTCAAATTGTCCCTCTTTGCAGATGACATGATTGTATATTTAGAAAACCCCATCGTCTCAGCCCAAAATCTCCTTAAGCTGATAAGCAACTTCAGCAAAGTCTCAGGATACAAAATTAATGTGCAAAAATCACAAGCAT